>NC_132880.1:47029331-47329331 GCF_030463535.1 Salminus brasiliensis | reverse complement strand
CATTACCATGTGCAGTCGACAGCAGCATTACCAGTTCAGTGTGCATTGGAGTTACCTTCACAATCCATATTCAAGTAACTAGCGCAGTCCACATCAGAGTTACCTGTATAGTCTGCATTAGGGTTACCAGCACAGCCTGCCTTAGGGCTACCAGTCCAGTCTGCATTAAAGTTACCAGCACAATCTGCCTTAGTTAACAGTCAATTACTGTGTTACAGTTACCAGCATTAGAGTTACTGGTGCAGTCTACATTGCTGTTGCCAATCCAGTCTGTATAAGGTTTACCAGTCCAGTCTGCATTAGAGCTACCGGTGCAGTCCACAGTTGCATTATCAGTCCAGTCTGCATTAGAGTTACTAGTCCAGTCTGAATCAGAGTTACCAGTGTTCTACATCAACATCAAGATGACTGGTCCAGTCTAAATTAGCATAAGCAGTTGCAGTAAACAGTCTATTACCGTGTTACAGTTACCAGTCCAGTCTGCATTAGTCACCAGTCCAGTCTTAATTCAGTCTGAGTTACTGGTGCAGTCCTCGTTAGAATGACCAGTGCAGTCTACATTAGTATTTCTAGTCCTGTCTGTTTTAGGGTTACCAGTGCAGTCTGCATTAGAGTTACTGGTGCAGTCTACATTGCAGTTACCAGGCCAATCTGCATTGGTTACCAGTCTAATCTGCATTAGTTACCAGTCCAGTCTGAATTTGAGTTACTGGTGCAGTCCTCGTTAGAATGACCAGTGCAGTCTGCATAAATATTTCTAGTCTTGTCTGTTTTAGGGTTACCTGTGCGGTCTGCAATAGAGGTACTGGTGCAGTCTACATTGCAGTGACCAGTCCAATCTGCATTGGTTAACAGTCTAATCTGCATTAGTTACCAGTCCAGTCTGAATTTGAGTTACTGGTACAGTCCTCGTTAGAATGACCAACGCAGTCTGCATAAGTATTTTTAGTCCTGTAATAATCATCTACTCTGATTATTAGAGAATTAAAGTGACCAGTGTGATCTGAATTAGGAGGTCATATGCAGTCAGCATTAGAGTTAACAGTCTATTACTATATCACAGTTACCAGTTCGGTCTGCATTAGAGGTAATCGTCCATTCTAAATGCCTCTTATTGTTTCACTGCAGGTAAAGCATTAATATTACAGTGTTGGACTGTCTCACAGCGGGTTAGCACTAGTCGAAATCCTGATATTCTTGACTGAACAATGCGCTTTGATGCAGTAAGAACACAATACTCCTTCACAGCTCAGCCACATTGTACTGTCTGTTCTAACATGCAATAGTCTTAATGTAGCTTCACCGTATTGATTTATTGCCCACAGAAAAGCCCTACACTGCCGCATTCCGAGCGATCCAGTGAGTTTGAAGGAATTACAGACAGCAAAACAAAACCAACTGTGCTAAATATTAATTTGTTCTGCTTCTGGGATGTGGATTAGATCTCCCTGTTTATTAGAAAACGAGCAGAAGGAGCAGAAGGAGCGAACCTGTTTTAATTTCATTTTTCATTTCTCTGTTTTTCGCTAACTTATGAATGACTTGCGCCTTTGCATTGATTCATCTCTCGGCTCAGTCCCGAGGACAAAGTTGAACATAATATTTGCAGCAGTGGCAAATTGCTCTCTGCTATCCCCTCCGATAAATCTTTGAAAGCAGGGACATTTCTCCTCGCCTAAGAATGATCAGAGGGAATGTCATAATTAATCACCGTTTCCCCTGCGATGAAGCCCTCTTAACCTTAAAGGGAGGACAGCGGGGAAGAGAGTGAGAGCCTACTGGCTTGCAGGAGACGAGGAGACGGCTTGGGTGTGACTGCAGAGCGGCGAGCAGTGCCAGGCTTGCAGAATAGATGTATGACAAAACAATCCCCCAGGTGCAGAAGTATTAATGATATGCAGTGAACTCATTATTAAAGTTCCAAAACAGCTCCTGGAGTCACACAGATGGAGTCAATTAAGCAATGAGCATGCTTGTTCACTCGCCGTTTCATCTTCTTGCTTTTATCTTTTCATATATTACTCCGTGGGTGTAATTAGTTGTATGTTACTTCTTGCAGCCATAATGTCCAGAGATAAAAAAAACAGTTATTTCCACTTGTAATTTCAAATAATTTACCACTTAATAATAAGTGTACCAGTTCTGCACCTTCCCCCGTCCTTCGCTATTACACTACACCCATAACGGAGTAGGTGCAGCAAGTTCCTGCATGCTGTTTCGTTTATCTTTGTCATGTTGTGCTGTCTTCTTTTATCTTTGTTGGTTTTAATACACACCCTGGCTGCTGTGCAGTGCTCTCTGTGTTTTAATCATCTTCTAATTTGAGCAACTCCATAGCAACCACCTAGCAATCACTAGGTAACACTACAGCAATCACAGCCCTGTCATCAATAGCCCAGTGCTTTAATTGCTGAGCCACCACTACCCCTAAAACAACCTGGAATACCATAACAGCACAACCAGATAACAGCACAATAGCAACAATGTAGCAGCACCCTAGCAATCACCTAGCAAAATGTGAGAGACAACTACCAACATGCAATCGCCTGGGATCCCATAGAAATTAGTGCCATAGCAGCAACATAGCTACCACTACTGCCAGGGATACCATAGCAACTGCCAAGCAACTGCCCAAGCAGCCACTTAGCAATATCATAACAACCTGGAATACCATAGCAGAGTAGGAACACCATAGCATCCACCTGGGATATCATAGAACGCAGTACCGTAGTAGCACCAAAGTAGCAATATCATAACAACCTGGAATACCATAGCAGAGTAGGAACACCATAGCATCCACCTGGGATATCATAGAACGCAGTACCGTAGTAGCACCAAAGCTACCACCTAACAAACATCCTAGTGACCATGTAGTAACAGCCTAGCAACCACCTGGGATATCATAACAACTGCCAAACAACCCCCTAGCAACACCCAAGTAGCCACTTAGCAACACCATAACAGCCTGGAATTTCATAACAACCTTGTAGCAGCACCATAGCAACCACCTAGGAAAATGTGAGTTACAACTACCAACAAGCAATTGCCTGGGATGCCATAGAAAGCAGTACCATTGCCACGCCATAGCTACCACCTAGTAAAATCCTAGTGACCATGTAGTAATAGCCTAGCAACCACCTGGGATACCATAGCAAATGCCAAGCAACTGCCTAGCAACACACAAGCAACTACAACTACAAGCAATACCATAACAACCTGGAATGCCTTAACAACCACATGATAGCACATTTATCAACCATGTAGCAGCACCATAGCAACCACCCAGCAAAACTTAAGTGACAACATAACAACAGCCTAGCAATTGCCTGGAGTACTATGGAAAGCAGCACCATAGCTACCACTTAGCAAAACCCTAGTGACCATGTAACAACACAATAGCTTCTGCCTGGAATACCATAGCAACTGCCAAGCAACTGCCTAGCAACACACAAGTAGCCACTTAACAACAAAAAGTGCCATAGCAACCATTTAGTAACAACATAGCAAAATGCAAGTGACAACATAGCCTAGCAATCACCTGGGATACCATAGAAACAGCATAGCAACACCATAGGTACCACCTAGCAAAATCCCTGTGACCATGTAGCAACAGCCTAGGAACTGTCTGAGATACCACAGCAACCACCTAGCAACACCACAACAACCACTAAACAACTCAATAGCACCCACTTAGCAACACCACTGCAACGACCTGGAATATCATAGATAGCAAACACGTAGCAAAGCCAGTGTCACCCTAGCAACCACACAGCAGCAGCCTAGCAACTGCCTGGAAGTGAGCATCACTTAAGCTGTGCAATCTTTCAGCATCACCTTCTGCTTTAACGGTTTCATTGTTCAGCCTGGTTCACGGTTTGTCTCTTTTTACTTGCAGGGACTTGATGCCTTCGACGCTGGAGGGCCAGATCACCATGGAGAAAACCCCCAGCTACTTCGTCACGAACAGCGCCCCCAAGCGCATCCACTCGATGGCTAAAGACATCAAGCTGATCATCGTCGTCCGCAACCCTGTGACTCGAGCCATTTCAGATTACACGCAGACTCTGTCCAAAAAGCCAGAGATCCCCACCTTCGAGGTTCTCGCCTTCAAGAACCGGACACTGGGCCTAATCGACGCCTCGTGGAGCGCGCTGCGGATCGGCATCTACGCGCTCCACCTGGAGAACTGGATGCAGTACTTCCCCCTCTCTCAGATGCACTTTGTGAGCGGCGAGCGGCTCATCGTGGACCCGGCCGGCGAGATGGCCAAGGTGCAGGACTTCCTGGGCCTCAAGCGCATCGTCACTGACAAGCACTTCTACTTCAACAAGACCAAGGGGTTCCCTTGCCTGAAGAAGCCCGAGGACAGCAGTACCCCGCGGTGCCTTGGCAAGTCCAAGGGCAGAACTCACCCCAAAATAGACCCGGACGTCATCCGCAGACTGCACAAGTTTTACAAGCCCTTTAACAACATGTTCTACCAAATGACAGGGCAGAATTTCCAGTGGGAGATGGAGGAGGGAGGGGACTCCCCTGGCTCTCGGGACTGACGCACTGAACCTCGCAAACCCCCACATCCCCCCCCCCCACACACACACATAAACCCCACTCCACCAGCCAGTCCCAACCTGCGCCATCCGCCCAACCAGTGCTTCAGCACAACCAATCAGTAATGGCTGTCTTTGCAAAAGTGTCTGTATTTATAGCAAACATTTTACTGATCTGCTCTTTAAACCCTCCTCCAAAAGCCAATGGTGTTCATGGTGGCAAACTATTGTATATATTATACAGTACATAAATATATTTATATTTGTGGAAAAAAAAAGATGATTTTATTCATTTTGTTTGGGAACAAAGTTGCTATATAAATCAAGTCGACAATGATGATGATGCATGCAGTGAGTTAAGTGTCCTTACCCCTTCAGCCATAGAAACAGATTTATATATCTATATATATATATATTTGGTTCTTATTTATTTGTATTTATTTTTTATGATTTATTTATTTACTGTGCCCTCCCCCCCCTCCCCTCCCTTTGCATTCTCTTCCATATATACCAGCGGTCAAGCGCAGTAGTGTCCCTTTTGCGGCAGATAAACAAGACTCGATTAGTGTCGGGACAGACTCAACACTGAAATCAATAGTTCAGGGTCAGAACGTGTTATCGAAACAGCAGCCTCATGATACCAAACAGTTCCAGCATTATTGGGGAGACCTCTACTTTCAGTCCCAGCAGTTCCACTTTTATAGCACATGCTATAACAGGCACTGATATATATATATATATATATATATATATATATATATATATATATATATATATATATATATATATATAATAAATATAAATAAATATGTAAAGTCAGGCTGACTTAAAATAATGCAGTAGAACAGAGCGTTTTTTGAGTTAACTCAACTTAGCCCAGTCTCCCAACTCACATTCGGCACTTCTGCATCTCAGTTTGGTCAACAATCCGTACTGAGCTGAGCTCAACTCAAAAACATCAGTAAATGAGCTCCAGTTGAAACTGATTCAATACTGTGTAAGATGTTTTGTCTGTGGCTCCGCCCCCTCACTCTGTTTATTGTTTATTCCAATCTACAGGTTAGAGCACCCCCACCCCATCACATGGTTGGGGGTGGTCTTCCTATTCTCAGACTCCTGACCTTAGAGCGCTCTGGTGTTAATGGGATTTGAACTTATGATCTCCTGAGTCTCTTGATGATCAGGCAGTTTGACAGTCGCTCCACTCCAGAGCTGTGAGGCTGTGTACGTTTCTACATCTGATAAAGAAGGGAAGGTCAATTTACTCAAAACTGTGGTTTTATGTAGTGTGATTTCACAGCTCTAGACCGGCCCTATGGTCTAACTGCTGTTCCTGATCAAGTGTGAGGAGGTCATAAGTTCAAATCCCAGCAAGAGCTCAGCGTTCCATTGCTTAAAGCCTTCAAGTCTGGGGACGTCATGTGTTAGAGTGGGTTGTAACTTGAGTGAACAGATTAAGGGGCGGAGCCACAGACAAAACGTCTTAAAAACTTTATTAATCAGTTTCAGCTGCAGCTCGTTTACTGATGTTTTTGAGTTGAGCTCAGCTCAGTATGGATTGTGGACCAAACTGAGATGCAGAAGTTAAAAATGTGGGAAGCTTTGACTAAACTAAGTCGAGTTAACTCAAAAATCAGTTACTGTATTCTTTTGAGTTGGATTGACTTTACACAGTCCTTTGATTTTCACAGTCCACTCTCTTACAAATAAAGGTGCTACACAGGGTTCTTTGAGTGTTGCCTTAGTAGAACCAGTTCCATAAAAATGTTTAAGTTTGAGGAACCAAAAGAAAGGTTTAAAGTCACTCGATGTAAAGGTTCTTGACCAGTTAGAAGGTCCACCAATGCTCACATACACCGTATGTCCAAATGTTTGTGGACGCCCCTTCTAATGAAGGCATTCAGCTACTTTAAGTTGCACTCAGTGCTGACACAATAGATCATAAGACTCTTGATGGCACAATGCCGAATGCCAAGCATGGGCAAGAGGGGTATAAGCCCCCCAGCACTGAGCTGTGGGGCAGTGGAAGAACTGTGTTCCCTGGAATGATGATGGCGCTCCATTTAATATTTTTGAGGTGAGGTGGGGCTTTCCAACATCCTATCTGCTGAATGCAATCAAATCCTCACTGCAATGCTTCTCCAAAATCTATTAGAAAACCATCTTCCCTGGACAGTAGAGACAGTTACTCCAACAAAGGCCAATACCCTATGATTTAGAAGGTGTCCCAATACTTTTGTCCATATGGTGTATCTCCTTTATAAAATGGCTCTGAGTGCCATTTAACTTAGTAAACAACCTTTAAAACTTCTGAATCTTCTTTTTTTCACACTATTTTACAGAAATGGTTCATGTATACAAGAGAACCTTGGTAAAAGAACCTTGGTAAAAGCCTTGTTTTTAATGCAAAATGTGTGAAGAACCTTTTTAAAGGTTTATTTAAGTGGATGTAATGGTTCCTTATCTAATTTAAGGATTTAGACCCTCACAAATGGTTCTTGTAGTGCATCGCTCAAAGAATCCTTAGTAGCACTTTTATTTTTAAGAGGTGTCCCCATCATGTGGAATAGTGAACAAGTGCCGTTTAATGTACCTTGCATTCTAATGTGTTTGTTTTCCCTCTATTGGGGTAATATATCCCCCCGCGAATTACCACCTGACACCTTACTTTAATGACTTGGCACCAAATATAATCTCCTCGAACGACAAGAGATATACAGCACTGTGGGATACCTTCCTGAAGCTCTGATGCCCTTATCAAACCATCACTATCTTACCTTATTATGCCCTGTCGACTAATTGGCTAATTCCTCTCTTTTTTTAGCAGCAGCAAAAGCAAGGCCTCAATTCAAGCCCAGCATCTCTCCACTCAAAGCATCATCATTATCATGCATGGGATTCATTAGGAAAACTCCAAAGTGCCGCACATATGCTTTGTAACTGGCTTTAAACCGCCCCGCTCCTCAGAATTTGGCGGGTGCTATAGTCCTAGAACAACATGGTAATGAGCGTAGCAACAATACAGACGGACCGAGCGGTAGGGTGTTCCCGAACATCTGCTATGCTACAGTTTTCTGACACCCAAGATAAATTGGTTATTAAAGGAAAGGCCTCTGGAACATTGTCAATGTCAAAAAGAAGATTTTCACTTGTTTATCACTCTCCCAATTAATCTTCTACGGGTTCAAACGGGGGCTTTCGTGCAGATGCGGCTTCAGATCTGGAATTATAGGGCTTGATTTCAGCGAGTGCAACTCTGGATGCAAATATACCTTCTCAGGTGCTGACATTTCGTCTGATGCTCATGCTGTTCATATTAAATATGCATTGTATTATCTCAGCGCGTTCTCCAAAGGGTCTGGATGAGATGTCAGGAACTGCTTTGGTGTGGATGTAGGAGAAACTACTGAAGCCATGCTGTTAGGCATACATGCACTGTAGATGTTCTAAAATCAGTGTCCAGCATTTAGAGCATCTCCTGCATGTTGCGAGTTAGCAAGATAACTGCAGTCTGAAAAATAAAGGTGCTATAAAGGGTTCTTTGAGAGATGCCATTAAAAAAATGCATTTGGTTCCACAAAGAAGCAAATGCATGAAAAAATCTGCACAAATTTGAAGGTTCTTCACACTTATAGATCTAGAAGACAAAGGAACATTTATGTATAAAAGAGATCTGTGAGTGTGAAGAACCTTTTAAAGGTACAATGTCACTTGATGTAAAGGTTCTTTTTTTCCTACCAATTTGAAGGTTCTTCACACTCACACATCTTTTACCAGAATGGTTCTCGTATGCCTGATCTGTGAGTGTGAAGAACCTTTTAACAAAGACTTAAATTCTCTTGATTTAAAGGTTCTTTAGCACTGAAGGTTCTTCACTAGATGTATATGTTCTTAACCGATTTGAAGATTCTTCACATTGCAGATCTAGAAGACAAAAGAACATTTCTAAGGAGATGTGTGAGGGTGAGGAACCCTTTAAAGCTATAATGTTTTTAAGGTTCTTTAATAATTTGAAGGTTCTTCACACTCCCACATATTTTATCGAAATGGTTCTTGTATGCAAGATCTCTGAGTGTGACTTAAATTCACTTGATTTTAGCACTTATGCTCACAGATCTCTGTTACAATAATGGTTGCATGTGAGTATGAAGAACCTTTTGAAGAAGAAGAACGTCACTTGGTGTGAAGGTTCTTACCGATTCATAGGCTCTTCACATTCTTCAAAAAACGGTTCTTGTATGCACGATCTGCGAGTGTGAATAACCTTTTAAACAAGTTTTAAAGTCACTTTAAATGTTCTTTACCAATTTGAAGGTTCTTCACATGCACACAACTCTGAGACAATAATGGTTCTTGTATGCAAGATCTGTGAGTGTGAGGAACCGTTTTAAGGCTTTTGAAGGCTTTAGTTACTAGATGTAAAGGCCCTTTACCAATTTGAAGGTTCCTCACACTCTTTTAACAAAATGGTTCTTGCATACAAGATCTGTAAGTGTGACTTAAATTTTCTTAATTTAAAGGTTCTTTAGCACTTTGAAGGTTCTTCTGTTCACAAGTTGCATGTGAGTGTGAAGAACCTTTTGAAGAAGGCTTTAGTCACTAGATGTAAAGACTCTTTACCAATTTAAAGGTTCTCTTTATGCTCATGTATCTCTTGTTACCATGGTAATGGTCATTCTCTTCAGGATCTGTATGTGAAGAACCTGTGAAGGTTTTAATTTACTTGGTGCGAAGGTTCTTGACCAATTCATAGGTTCTTCACCCTTCTTTTTTAAAGGGTTCTTGTATGCACGATCTGTGAGCGTAAAAAACCTTTTAAAGAACATTTAAAATCACTTGATTTTATGCAGGCTCTGTTAGTGTGAAGAACCCTTACATTGGTAAAGAACCTTAAACCTTTCAAATTCACAAATTTAGCTTTTTCTGGAAACAAAAGGGGTTCTTCTACGGAATCGCTCAAAGAACCCTTTGTAGCACCTTCATTGGTCAGAGTGTACACTTCCAGAAATGCCATATATTGAAAACACAACGGAAGATACTTTTTTTCTCAATCTTTTACGCTACATTGCATTTTCACGTGGGTCCATTTACTTTGGTCATTTTTGATCATTTCACAGCACTGGCTTGCGTGGAGCTGTAAAAGTGCAAGCCAACATATTTCCAGCGTATTTCCTTTAATAATACAGACCGTGTGCTTCATTACACTGCAGATAAACACTCTGAGCTCAGTGTTATGTCGTGCACAGGTGCAGATAGAGCTGGATTGTATAGACAATGATCTATCGATCCATCATGAGGGAATATGAAACAACATATGTTCCACTAATAGTCTCTGCAACATTTGAGTGTTTTCCATGTTGCAGAAGTTGGCCTAGATAACTGAAGAAATATGATAATTACATTTGTGTTTTGACAGCTAAATCAGGCCCTCAGGGTTAAGAAAATGAGAGAGGCATTAACAGTTCTCATTGGCTTACTGTTCATAATTTATTTTCATCAATTATTTATCGCAGACATTGGAGTCATCAAGAGCTTTCAGGATGATTGCTACGGGAAGCTTCTGCAAACCAACAAAAACAAAACAGCAGACGAAACTCAATTCAGCTGTAAAATTCGCTGTAAAATTTCCTTTTCTCCTTTCTTTTTTCCCGTTAATCAAGGCCACCAGTGATTCTCGGGTCCTCGTTTGCCAACACGGTCGTGATTATGATAACAGGGTGTCATTACCATCTCCTGCTTTCCATAAATTCCTGACATTGTTCTAACCTTCTCATCAGCGGCGAAGGACTTTTCCTTTCACCTATTTTATGTACATACATCTCTTTTTTTCGGGGTTGTCATGGTTTCTGCTGTGATTTTTTTATTATTATTCTTTTTTCACTGTTTTTTTTTTTGTTTGTTTGTTTGTTTTGTTTTTTCCTCCACTCTCAACAACGTAGACAATCAATACGGTCAATGAATCAATAAACACAACAGTCTTACTGCAACAGCTTTGGCTGCTATCCGCTGATGTACTGCATCATCCCTCAAGTCCTTTGAATCCACAGCCAGGCAGGGGCGAGTGGTGAAGGGCGCGGTGGGCCGGCGCCGGCGTGTTTATCGCCTGAGGGAATGCTAGGGCCGAGAGATAGTTGCACAGAGCAATTGGTTCAATCAGAGCAACCGCCGCGCTGCCCTTTCCAACCCCGCGCCCGAACACTGACCACGACTTTGAGGCTCAGATGTACGCTGATCCCCCTGCTGCCGAGAAGCCTCTCTGATTTCATATTTCTCGGCTCCCTGCAGCACATCCACTCTCTCTTTCTGTTTTTTTCCCCCTCTCTGTCTGACGGAGGCTGATGTGAGAGAGGCAGCGGCTCAAGCTAACGTACAGCTAACGCTGCTAATGAACGTCTCGCTGAAGTTCACGATCACAATCGTAGTGTTACCTTTGATCTCCTTAAAGATCTGCTTTTTTTCTGTTTAGTTTCATAGATCGTTCTTTTGTTACCGAGATTGTCGCGAGACTACAATCAAAACACTGTGAAGAAGTTCAGTATATGTGGAAGAGAAGGTACACTCTTAAAAATACAGGTTCCTTAATGGCTCTTGGCTTAGATGTTTGGTTCCGGGAACTTATAATTGGTGTAGAAGCTTTAGAATATGTGGGGGTTCTTCTCATGCCTCCAAACTCTCAGTCCACTGAAACCTATAATACAATTTTCCATTTTCACTGCAAAAAAAAAAATCAATCTAGGCAAGTGGGATCACCTTATAATTTGTTAGATCTTAAAACAAACTATAAACTAATAAACAACTAAAGTATCTTATTTTATTTAGTATTTTTTCAGCATTTTGCAGATTTTACTTGTCAATCATTTTCAGAGTGTTATTTCTTCTACACTCTTTAAAACAAAGGTATCACAAAAGGTTATTTGAGCAGCTCTATAGAAGACCCTATTGTGGGTACATGAAGGCCAGTGCTTATAAAAGAGACGTGAGTGTGAAGAACCTATAAAGAACCGCTAGAGAAGAACCGTTACATCAAATGAAGATTCTTTTGTTCTTCACCCTTATATATATATAGGTGTATATAGGGTGTATATATATATCTTTTTATCGGGCTCATAGTGGCTCGTTCTAATGGCCTAGGGCTTGCAAGTTCGAATCCCAAGCCATGCCACTTTGCCATCAGCAGCCGAAGTCTGAGAAAGCATAACTGGCTGTGCTCTCTCCAGGGGTGTAGATGGCGCTGGTCCTGCTAGTGTCAGGAGCATTGAATTGGCAGTAGCTGATTAGCAAAAGTAGCAGTAGCAAAAAGAAAAATGGGAAAAGCAGCAAACACAGCTCTTCTATGGAGCAGCTCAAAGAATCTTTTTAGCCCCTTTATTTTTAATTATAAAAAAGCCTCACATGATAAAATAATTTCCAGTAAGAACAAACAGTAGAAATGAATTCACATATCTAATAAAATTCCTACAAATATCTAACAAAGACAAAAATACATATATTGTAAATTATGCAAGCTAGATTTTTCAGTGAACCGTCCCTGGAAAAACATCAAACATCAGGTGCACATTACAAAATAATAATAATAATAAAAAAAAAGATAAATTCTTACAATCTCACAAAAAGAAATTTTAGATATATTGGCCAGATTTAAGATCTTCACTTGATTTTGGATTTCAGTTTAGTCAATCAGCAAAGACAAGCTTGCTTCACTGTAGGGTACCATGCATAAGGCTAAATGACACCTACATAAACTTATATAAAGGCTTATTCCAACAAGTGTCAGCTGTCATAAAGGCGATGTCATTGGATGTCATTTAACCTCAGAAAGTATAATAAAAAGGCCTTCATAAATGGCAATGTAGGTTTACGTGAGTTCAGGGGCACTGCCAGGGATTTTGGGCCTCTTGGAAAGCTATTAAATGGGGCCCCACAGCTCCAATTCTGCAAAATACTCAAGTAATCAATTGTTAGGGCCCCTGTCAGTCACAGGACCTTAGAATCACCCTAATATCCCTCTTCCCCCAGGTGTTGTACCATTAAAACGTTTCACAGACGTTTGTCAACTATAAAGATTTTAGTAGTTAGAATATTTCTATAGCTCCACTGCAAAAGCTTTTACAGAAAATAGGTCGATCTAAGAGAAAATATAAAAATGATATAATTTCAGTGAACAGTCATTTTAAAGGACCACCCACTTATAGCCCAGGGTTTGCGAATCCGAGGAGTTTGAAACCCGAGCCATGCCGCTTTGCCATCAGCAGCCAGAGTCTGAGAGTGCACAGTTGGACAGTGTGCTCTCTCCAGGTTAATAACAAACCAAAACTATAAACTATAAACTATTAAAAAATAACTTTTTCTGCCTTTATTTCTAAGAGTGTACGGCGCTGTTTATTGAGTACCACACGACTCGAGTGTCAGCGCAGAGAGAGAAGTCCTGCGAATCAGTATTTTGAAACATGCAGCTTTATGAATATGGTATGTATTTGCACTTTGACCTTATAACACCTACTGAGGACATTTCTGCTCTAGTGTACATAATAAAAGTAAATAGTGTATATATGAAGCTAGTCTTTTCAAAATACATGAGAAAAGAGAAGTCAAAGGGGGCTGAGCGAGTGTCCATACAGGCTGATGTAAGAGCTGCTGTTCAGCACTGGCAACACTCGTGCTGACTCAGTGAACGAGAGACAGAAACAAGAGCTGAGAACCGCAAAGACAGAAAGAAATCAGAGCTGCTGGAAGACTATGAGGAGTGTGAGTGTGAGTGTGTGTGGAGGGGGGGGGGGCTTGGGTACTTGAAAAGGAATTAATTTACGATTACATTACAATCTTTGGTCTGATCGCTTCTCGGAGAACTGCTGCTTTCGGTGTCTTTTACGGCAATAAAAGGACGGGGTGATAATACAAATCCCAGCCTCCTTTGACACGGTTGCTTCTGAGTTAAACCCAGGCTTTGCATTGAAATGCGGCCCTGATGCTGTCAGACGCGTGGAATGGGGTGGTGGGGGGTGGTGGGGTTGGGGGACGGCTGTGGCTGCAGCTATTCAGTGTGTGAATGAAACCTTCTGTAAAATTACAGTAGCACATCTCTCACTCTGCTTTGAATGAAGTGCTATCTACCATCTGATAAATGCATCAAACAGAGCTTGCCTCTACCTTCTCGGAGCATGACTCAAGGCTCCCACAATGCCACATTATGTTGCTTTCTTTGACGAATGACTCATGTTTTGTATTTATTTATTTATTTGTTTGTTTATTTATTTATTTTTGCTCTTTTTTTTTCCTTAAAAAAACAACAACAACAACAAAAAAAACATCCCCAGCGCGAGAAATGTGAATTCACTGCTCGGACCGAGGGCGGCCATGTGTGTTTTGTCCGTCCTGGTGGTCACTAAACAGAGGGTTCAAACGTGATAATGTTCTGTAAAATAAACCATAACCTAGAATTATGTAATAAAAAGACTAAAAGAAGAATAAAATTCATGCTAAAACTAATTTTAAATAAACAAAATCATTAAAATGGATTTAAACTGTTTTTATTTTTGCGCTTATTTTATCTATACACTATATGGACAAAAGTATTGGGACACCTGCTCATTCACTGCTTCTTCTGAAATCAAGGATATTACAAAAAAAATAATATGTATATCCTGCTTTTGTTGGAGTAGCTACCACTACTGTCCAGGTAGGGAAGATTTTGAGGAGGAGGAGGAGGAGGAGGAGAATTGCTGTGAGGATTTGCCTGCATTCAGCAACAAGAGCTTTAGTGAGGTCAGGATGTTGGATGACCACACCGCCACACCTCATCATCCCCAACTCATTCCAAAAAAGAGTATTCCAGAGAACACAGCTCTTCCACTGCTCTACAGCTCAATATGCTTGGGGGCTTCATACCTCTCTAGCCCACGCCCGGCTTTAGGCATGGTGCCAATATCGGGTCATACGGGTTTATCTGCTCCTATTCTATTGGCAGTGCTTCTCTACACGGACTCGACAAGCCGTGTGTGTGGGCGCACACTCAGTTGCATATCTTTGTCAGCAATGGGTGCAACTTCAGGTAGCTGCATGCATTCATTAGAAGGGGTGTCCACAAACATTTGGACGTATAGTGTATATAGCGAAGGTAAAACAGGCTAAACGGTCTCCCAAACTCTCCACAGAAGCCTTCCAGCCTCCGCCTGCATGTGTAAAGTCATTTCTACCTTTCATTAGCGAGCCGGCTTTGGAGTTTAAGAGCCTTTTCCTCCTTTATTTAGTTGTGTAATCCCTTTTCAGGTATGCGAGGCCTGCTTTCAGAGGAATAATGGTTTGATCCAGCCTACAAGAGATCTATTGCATGAAAGACATGCAAAGCTGTCCTCCACTTGCCTGTCCCTGTGGGCGGTCTTGTAGCGTGTGCTTCGGAGACATGGAGATCTCTCCGAGACTGCTGGTAGAGCTTTCTCTCTCTCTATCTCTCGGCCTCTCTCTCTTTTTCTCTGCCCTGCCTCGTTCTCTCAAGCTGCGGAAATCAATGTTTGTCACTTCGCTCTCAGGCAGAGCGAAAGAATAGGCAATCAAACCTCGAGCCGTTTCCTCTAAGTGGCGTTTATGGCGCTGTCCAATAAAGCATTGTCAATATGATACAATCCCTGGACAGATTATATGCAATGAAGTGACACAGAGAACATAAACAACTGCACCGCGAGAACTTCAGCTTCATCTAATTCCCGATAATCACAGGTTGTCCTTCGCGCTGCTTAACCTTCACTGCTCTGAGCACTGTGATATTTATGTTGGTTGATTTTTGATGGAAGGTAGAAGGCAGAGGTGGTGTCTGCTCTTGACTTGACGTTTACATCCTGAGGAAAATTCATAAATGTTGAAAAAAGCTCAGAAAGGTAAAGGTTTGGACATTTTTGGATTGTGCATCTGCATCTCCTGAGGTTCCTTCAGCTGCACATAATGGATCTACACACTGACTCTTTAAAATAAAGCTACACGTATCAGACACTGTTCTATGTACAGCAAAATGCGTCCTCTGCAATTTACCCATCTTTGGTAGTACACACACACACACACATCCCCAGAGTGGTAGGCAGCCAACTCCAGTGTCCAGAGAGGGTGCAGAAAGGGTGAAGGGCCTTGCTCAAGGGCCCAACAGTGGCTGAGCTTGCCAAGCCTGGGTATTGAACCCACAACCCTGTCATCAATAGCCCGAAGCCCTAACCGCTGAGCCAACACTGCCCCTAATGTGGCCCAAGAGCTTCCTGAGTGATGGTTTAAGAGAAGAACCCCTTTTGGGGAATGTTTATGAGAATAAGAACATTTACTTGATGTTTAAAAGGTTCCTCACACATCTCTTGTACAATAATGGTTTATGGTTCCTGTTAGCATGTAGCATTGTGGTTTCTGGGCCTGTTTACACCTGGCATTAACATGTGGACAGTATCTGGATCTACTTTGACCAGATTGTGTTTTCACTGGTCTTTAGAAAGCGTCTCCAGGTTGATCAGATAAGATCCGATGTTACTTTCCTGTGTAAAAAACACACCAACACATTTACATTTTACATTTTTAGCATTTAGTAGGCGCTCCTATCCAGAGCGACTTACAAAAGTGCCGAGCCGTACTTGAAGCTGGAAGGGCTCTTGGTGCGGATCGGCTTTTGACCATTGCCATCAAGTACGGAGGGGCTCGCTAGTCCTGGTTCTTGGCTTTGTAGGCCAGCGTCAGGGTTCTGAATCTGATGACCTGGGCAGCAGCTACAGGAAGCCAGTGAAGAGAGAACGCAGCAGTGGAGAGACATGGCTGAATTTAGGAGCGTTGAAGACGACCTGTGCCGCTGCATTCTGGATAAGCTGCAGGGGCCTGATGGGGCGCAGAGGGAGACCAGCCAGAAGAGAGTTGCAGTAGTCAAGTCTGGAAGTGACGAGAGACTGAACGAGCACCTGGGCGACTCTAGAGAGGAAGGGTCGAATTCTCCGGATGTTGTACAGGAGAAATCTACACATACATCACTTCGGGTTTACTTCCTGTAAACGACAGGTCCTCATCGAAACCGTCCTGTTTCGAGAGACTGGGAGCAGTTTAGAGGAGTGATGGGGGTTCTTCTACAGCGCAGTGGAACAGTAGATGGTTCTTGCATTCCCGTAACGACAGTGTTTAATGAAATATTCAAACCGCAAGGGAACAAACTCTATAATACTGCTCACACCGATCAGTAAAAGCTCAAGTGCACACTCAAAGAGCAAGCGAAGGGGGGCGAAGGAGGGCAAAGCCAAGATTCACAGTAATTATTACTCGTATTAACGTTTTTCCGACAGGCGTATTTCCGCTTGCCTGACGGAATCCGATCACAGGGAAATAAAATTCATGCTTAAACTCATTTTATATATTTTTAAATATTAAAATGCTTAAACAGTTTTTATTTTGCTCTTATTTTATGTATACACAATATGGACAAAAGTATTGGGACACCTGCTCATTCACTACTTCTGAAATCAAGGCTATTAAAAAAAAAAAGTAAGTGCGAAAAGGCTTTCTTTTAGATTTTGAGGAGGAGGAGAAGAATTGCTGTGAGGATTTGACTGCAGCCGTCAGCGGTAAGAGCTTTAGTGAGGTCAGAATGTTGAATGACCATACCACCTCACCTCATTATCCCAAACACATTCCAAAAAAAAAATAAAAAAATTTCAGAGAACTCAGCTCCACGGCTCCTCAGATCAGTATGCTTGGGGGCTTCATACCTCTCCAGCCCACGCCTGGCTTTAGGCATGGTGCCAATATCAGGTCATATTGAGAACACATAATGTTTACACTTGTATTAAAAACTTGTATTGGACGAGATCCGTCTCTGACTGCCTCCGAATGTGGTTTGAGGGATCCGATTGTAATCTGATCATAATGCCTCTTAGTTAACCAAAACACTATTAATGCCAGGTGTAAACTCGCCTTCTGAGACTTCTGAACGGGCTTCTCTCTCTTTCTCTCTCTCTCTCTCTCTCTCTCTCTTCAGCTCAACCTCGTTCTCTCAAGCTACAGAAATCAATGTTTTGGCTCAGAGATCTTCAAACAAGAATCAAAAGTGGTTCTTTGATGGCATCACTCAAATGATCCTTTGTAGCACCTTGATCTTTGATAGTATAGAGGGTATGCATTGACATCATGTCGTTCCTGCTGGAACACACCCCCTTTAGCCGGACAGAGTAGTAAAGCGTTCTCCAGCATGGCTGCAGTGTTTATTAGGGAACATGGCCAAACTGGGAGGGACACAAGTGATTATCTGCTAAAGTTAAAAGCAGTTGGACTCAATCAAATGACCAAATAACCAACAGTCCATAGACATTGATGTATAGCCAGGAATTTCCAGCTAACTGAGGCCCTGATCCCATTCCCTTCAAGGGAATGGTCTTAGGAGTGTTTTCCACAATGTTTTCAGGCACATTTAGTAGACCGGCTCATCCAGCTTTGCTTGCTTTCCCCTCTAACTTGAACTTAGCATGTTGCTAAACTCGCAACTACAGTGGGCTTGGTTTTTCCCACCTGTTTTCAGAGCATGACATCACCAATCAGTGAGCTCCCACATGTTTCGGTGCCCAGATTCCAGCTGTTTCTGTGGATTGCAGCAAATCCATTAGCTTCTCTTCTTCACACTGACCGCTAACGCTGCCATTCAGTCTGTCTTTTTGCCACTCGGTGGGCGTGGCCGCTGTGACTCCCGTCAACTGTGTTGTCACATGCCTACTCTCGATACTGTAAAAGTGGTTCTTCTGTGTCATCACTGAAAAGAACCTTTTTTGGCACTGTTACTTTTAAGAGTGTACACTGCATGATCATGTGTAACCCTGCTATTCATTTGAACTGCAGCCATGGAGCCCACAGTGAGGAGCAGCTCGTAAGATCTCACGGTGAAGATCTAGGAGAAATATTAATATCCTTGTCCAATGATGTTAAAGTTTTTATGAAGCCTCTGTTAAGACCATATCAAATAAAGGCTATTAGTAAGAGTAATGTCTCCTTACAAAAAGACCCAAAGTGGAACACGTTGGAGGAAAAAAAAAGGCTTTATTCAATTCACTGATCAGCAATTTGCTCTCAGCCAGTTTGGTGATGTTTGCTTTACACTGATTGTTCTTCTGACCATCTCTGTCAGAAGTATGAGCTGTGCATTCATTCCCAAACCAGCCAAATGTAACTGGTAAAGCTACATATGGTGAAAGAGTGGAGAGCAAGATTTGGACATATGTTGTTACTGGGACACAGTTGGGCTTCCCAAATGGGCCTAATCATTACAGGCCATCCTAATCTCACAGGGCTCTCATCTAGGCCCCGTGTGCAGTGTACAACCCAGATGTGACCCATGTTTAACTCCTCCTGGTCCCATCACTGATCCTGGTGGGCATCCAAATGTGGGGCCAACATGGACAAAACTTTCTGATTCCAAGCTGGGCTAGCCATACAGGGTACCCATACATGACATGAACAGATTGACATGTCTCTGCTGGCTTGTTGCACTATGATGTGTAGCTCCGCCCATCCCCATATGTTTTAAAGATAACAACCGCCCATTTCCTCCTCTAAACTATCTTTCCATCTCCACTGTCTCCAAATGACAGTTTCTTTCTGTGCTAATATTAGACTACCTTTTATTTTCACCCAGAAATCAGTTTTAACTCTGATCGCAAGAAGGCGAGGTTACACTTAGTAATGAAGTGACTGACAGACAGTCTTGGCTGGAAGAGAGCCTTGGCATGACAGATTCCCGCATCAGATTCAAAACCTTGACTCTGGCCTACAAAGCCCAAAAAGGACCAGACCCTCCTTACTTGATGGCGATGGTCAAAAGCCGAGCCGCACCAAGAGGCCTTACAGCTTCAAGTACAGCTCGGCTCGACCCGCCATCCCTCAAAATCCACGGAAGACGAGCCTCCAGACTTTTTTCTGTCCTGCACCGAAGTGGTGGAACGAACTTCCCCTGGGTGTCCGAACAGCAGAGTCCAACGCTCACTGTCTTCAAACCCAGACTGAAGACCCTCGTCTAATAGCAAAGTGGTCACCTTACTGACTTGCGTTTAGTAATATCTAAGCTTAGAGGTATCTTTGAATTTTTAGTCTATTTAAACTAGCTGAGGTTGTAGAAATGACAGGAGCTGAGTTGTAGTGGAACTTACATGAGCTGCACTTTTCCTGTTGGAGCGTCCTCTTACCGGACAATCTGGGGAAATCCAGGGCGAAATCCGCTCTGCCTCTGCACTGGAAGCTCAATGAAAGCAGTCTGAGACACTTAGGCTGGGTCTGGGAGAAGAGGACTTGTGTCTACCAAATGAGTAGGTGAACCTGGCTCCGCCTTCAATGTCGACTGCACCGACTCTGGTTGCAAATTTGACAACATGGCGGACAGTTTCGGCTTCATTTCTGTAGAACAGAAGGAATTGGAAATATGACATCCATGTTTTCTCCAGTCATTGGGTGTAACCAAATGTAGGCACTTATAACCGAAGCACACCACACTGTTACCATAGCTTACCATTTCTGAGTCACACAAGAACTTCAACATTCTCTTGAATTTATTTACCAGTTAATACAATGGTAAGCAGTAAAGTACTAAACAGCCACATACATACTTTATTTAGTTTGTTTCCTCCTTTAAAAATGGCATCAAAACAAGAAACCCACAATCCAATTAAGACCAAAAAATCCACCACCCCAAAAACATGAAGTCTCTCCTGCTGGGCACACACCAACCAAGAGAGAGAGTGGGAATCTATTCTTCAGAAACAACCCCCCCACCCCTCACGGTGCGGCAATTCAGCCTTGCACCTGGGCAATCACTCCAGAGAACAGATCACAAGCAAATGTAAGAATAAATAAATAAATAATTCGACTTTCCCATCACTGTATCTACCAGGCACTCACACTCTCCAACAGATTACATTAGAGTGAAATAATTATCATCTTTAATAATGAGCTGGTTGTTTTAACTAAAGCAAAACGAATATTACAAAAATAAACAAAATCAGGCACAAAAAACTACTAGAGCTATCAGATCTGACAAAAAGATCTGACATTACATTCAGCCTCATTACCCTCTCCTCAGATATCCTCTAAAACTCCTCTACAATACCAAACACTGTCTTACTTTATAGTGCAGAAACATGGACCAGCCAAACTCAAGACACAATAGGCTTGATATTTCTTAACCCTCATGAGGCCAACCAATGGCAACAGAAATTAAATAAGCAAGGGCATTAAAAAACATGCCATAGATAAATAAACTGTTCAAAACTGTGTTCATTTTGTCCGGTGATTTAGATTAAGGACGCTATCTTACAATGCTCATCGCTATCTTCCCCCCCCGCCAACAGTCCTTATTCAAGCCTTCAGCAGTGCTGTTTGTGAATATATCTACGCTGATGGGCACGGTGGTCTCTAAATGAGGGGTGTTCAGGTCAGTTTCTGGAGTATTGCTGTGTATCTTGGTGACGGAAAACACAGGAGGAGCTCCACTGAATGGAAACAGTTTAGGCAGACGTTCGTCAACAGTCAGGCGTTCGTTCATTGCTATCTCGGCAGTGAATTGCCAACACAGGCGAGTGCAGCCCGACGCTCATACAACCCCCACGCTTTACACCACTGAAATAGCAACCCGCCAAGGTCAGACTGACCGCACGTGGCTCTTAAAGGGATGTCGAGAGACACGCTGATTGGTTTATTACTGCACGTTACGCCTGAAAAAAAACACACCCCTGCTTAATTAAGAGACTCAGTACATGACTTTTGTGAGTTTCGACCTGAGCAAGACAAACTTTTCCCGTCATTACCATAGCAACGACACACCGACACTCCCTACATCAAGTGGTGTGATTGATGGCTTACCTACATAACGCTAAAATGGGACCCTAAGTCTTTTAATTGAGTTTTACTCGCCAAACAAAATATTTTAGTCAAGCTTAAGGGTCTTGGAGGGTTCGTACCTTACTTGGAATCACTGGGCGCAAGGTAGAAATATACCTGGACAAGACACCAGTCCACTGCTGGGTACCACACACACCCATTCACTCACACACTCCCACCTAGGGGCAGTTTAGCACAGCCAGTTCTACACCTACTACGTGTTTTTGGAAGGTGTGAGGAAACTGGAGTACCTGGATGAAACCCATGTGGACACAGGGGGAGCACACCAAACTCCTCACAACAACTCCTTAAAGCTGTCCTGCCTTTGGTAGGTACTGACCACTGCAAACTGGGACCTGCCTGTCATTTTGGACATGTTCTGACCCAGTCGTCTAGAACATCACACACACCTGTCAGTGGTCTTAATGTTATGGCTGGTCAGTGTGTCTACTACATGTAAATCCAAGCAAGCAAATTCTTAGTTTTGTAACAGCTGTAAAGATGTATAAGCCAGCATGTAGGCTGAACACAGCAGCAGCTGTATCAGTACCTCTTGGAAAGACTTTGGTACATTAAATAAAAGACCTCCAGGGAACATCACTGGGCCGGGAAATACACAAGGACAGGCGTGATCTAGAAGAGGTATGTCCCCAAGAGCATAGACACGGGCCACTACCCTGCGACAGGTGCAGCTTAGGGCTCTTCGGTTCTCCGCACACATCTCCTTGCCTACACATATATCACTCTCTGAAAATACAACCCGGCTATTTCTGCTGAGGACCAAAAATTCTACAGAGATTATCTCATTAATTGTAGAAACTTCAGTTCTAGGCTGTAGATGGTGGACATTATGTATTTGAATGCTCTCCAAAATAAGTGTTTCTATATGGTTTGGTTACCCTTATATAAAGGTAAATAAAGGTGCTACAAATGGTTCTTTGAGTGATGCCATAGAAGAACCACTTATGCGTCCATAAAGAACTATGGTTGTCATAGAGAGTTTGATGAACCTTTAAAAAACTTACAACTATCTATTTAAAAGTCACATCTTTATTATAAAAATGGTTCTATATGGAACCATAGGTGGTTCTTCTTTGGCATCACTCAAAGAACCTCTTGTAGCACCTTTATTTTTAGAGTGTGGAACAGAAGAACCTTTTCATACCTATGAAGGTTCATTAAAGGTGTCAAAGAATGCATTTATTGGAGTTTTATTTTAAGCTTAATGGAGGGTTCTGCTCTGATTGGCTGATTTACAGCACCATGATGGCTCACAGGAGCCATGTAGCATAGCTTAGCATAGCCAATTTGATTTGATTTTGATTAGATTTTTAGTGTAGCAAATCTTTATGCAATGTCACAAAAAATTAGTGATTAGTTGTAATTATTACAGAGTCTTCCTGTCCTCTCAGTGCCCTCTATGCATTGTGTGTAATTAGCTAGCTTAAGAAGCTGTAGGCAGTCTATTGGGTTAGCATTTAGCTCATGTCTAGCATTTGCTTGTTTCTCCAGGTTTCATTTTGTTGTGGGCCTGTTTGGAGCTCCCCTTATGTGGATGTTGATACAGGAAATGCGTGGTTCACTTAGCAAGCTGTATTTCCACAACTAGCAGAGTCTGGCGCATCAACAACATCATTTTTAGCCATTAGCCATTGCTAGCTTTGACTAGCACTAGCAGAACTTTCTCTAGTGGGTTGAGTGTATGTATATTTTGAGGGATAAAATAGGAGGAGTCAAGACTGTGATGTAACAGTTTTGGGGTTTTGGAATCGGCCCATTTTCCAGCTCAGTTTTTGGTTCTGCTGGATTATTTATTACTTAATTTTTTTGAGTGCTTCTTTTATAGAAATGCTTCTTTAAAAAGGTATCAGTAGAGAATTTCCTGAGTGGTCACTTTATGGTATCGCTACAAAAACCTTTATTGTCTTAAGCTCTAAATCTCAACCTAGAAAAATTTTCTATTTTGAATGAGTTTCCCATTGACATCAGTAAAACATTGGCAGTAATGATTTCATGAAAGTTGCATGGCCCCCAATGGAATGTTGGTGAGACACCAACTTTAGATACAATTCATCCACACAACATGACATCCTTGCTCTATCCATCCCCACCGAAGCTCACGGTTCAACAGGTTATCTGTTTCAATTCCTTTTACCAAAACTGCCTCCCATAACAGCTAGGGTTGAGCTACGATGTCGATATGCCTTAAAGTTGGATGGTGGCATAAACTGGGCATTTTATAGTTGCTTAATTAACCTCAAGGTGAGTTGACTGTTGCTGTGTCTTCCTTTTAGCCAATCAATCTTCTAAACCTGAGAAGAGGGAGGAGTGTAAGTATTTTATTTCCTCGTTGCATGTCAATTACGAGGCTGTTTACAGGTTTGTGAAGGGCTACAATGCCATAGATTTCCCTTAAGGCCACAGAGACAAAGTGATGTCTCGAAGATGCATCATCCCACCAATCAATACCGCCAAAATGATCCTTGCACTAAAGGAGACTAATTTCTGTATCCATCATTGTTGGTAATGGTCTCATTAATACACTGTCGAGTCATTTGCTGCTGAGTGAATATTAACCTTTTGCCAGTAAACATTCATTAGGTTAGTGAGAGGTGTGTTCTGCCGGAGCAGAATGCTGGAATGCTAAATGCCACTTTGGAGGATGGGAATCTTTAAAGCACACTGCCTTGTTTGGAGAACACTGATCACAGGCTTAAGACTTTAGAAGCTGGAGTGTCCCACTGCATGAAATGTAGAGATTTGCCTAATCGACTTTCTCAAAAATGAACGTATTTCAATGGAAGTCAATTTTATTCAAAGTAACTGTGGAGCATTTCTATTGGTTCGTTCATCATGACATTTTTACACAATGCAAAGAATAACTTATAAAAACACATTATGTTAAAAGGTGGCCAAATTCATAACAACATCTAAAGTCTGTTCATATTTACATGTCAATAATGGCATATCTGAGTAGCCAGCACTCTTAAACACACAGGTGCTTCAGATGGTTCTTTGAATGATGCCCTGGAACCACTTTTGCTTCGTTAAAGAATCAGTTTGTAGTAGAAATCTGTGAATATGAAGAATATTTCTATTGAGTATACCTGTCTCATACATGTACTTATCAGAGAATTTCTACAGATCCCTTCTGTCTTTGTATATTCTGTATTTTGTGTATATTTCGTGTGTATTTGTATTTATTTAATATTATTTTTATATATCTTTATTTTATAGTATGTATATAGTTTTGTCCTCCTGTAGAGCATCAACCTGAGCCTCACCACAAACATTACAATGCATAAATGTCCTGACATGTTGTGCAAATGACAAATAAACCTGAAACTTGAACTATTGGTAAAGGACTTTTGCATCAAATAAAGGTTCTTTGAAACCTTTAAAATGTTCTTCACGAAAATCATGTCTTTCACAGATGAAACTGCAGACTCGTCAGGAACGTCTAGAACATGTTCATTCTGTTAGAACATACCTGTTTTTAATGCCACTGCATCCCCATCATCCACACTAGATTTGGTTTTAAAAACATATCTCACAAATATGCATATTCAATTAGATCCCATTTGCATGTCTAAATAGATTTTCCCAGAACTTCAAATACAAAACTATCTTTAAGTGTTTTAATAATCAACTATAAAAAAATATATAGTTTTTGTTAATGTCTCATTCTACCTGGTATCACGAGCCCTTTTTATACACCATGTGGAGCGCATAGTCCTAATCAGCTCCAGGTGGCATTAGTTAGGGTGGCCTGGTGGTGCCTGGGAGGGGCTGAATGCTTGCCCACGCCTCCTCACAAACACATAGAAATAAAACAATTGTTATTATTATTATTATTGTTATTGTTATTATTATTATTATTAATATTGTTATTATTATTATTATATTTTTTGCTAGCATGGACCACACACGAGGGAGCTGGAATGGGGTGGCGAACTCAAGGTGAAGGTGGATGTGAAGTTGAGGGTGTACATAAATAGAGATGAGGAGGAGGAGTTTGGGGCGTGGTCTATGTCCCAACATTCAGTGACTTAACTGCAACACAGTACTGGTATAGAACAGGCATAACATTTGCACTATGATTATTTGCACAGCTGTACAGATGTTAATTTTCTAAAAAAATTATATTAAAAAATCTACATAATAGGGTTTTTTACAGCTCTTTATTACTTTTAGTACTTTTTAAACCTATTATTCTTATTCTATTTATTGTTTAGTGTATTTTTCTCTCTCAGTGTTTGTTACAGGTCATGTTTATGCTGCACTCAAGTCAAATTTTTTGTTGTAACAGACTTGCCGAAATAAAGAGATTCTGATTCTGACATCAGCCTAAAAGCATGTGTATAATAAACATGGGAACAAGTATTTAAGTCTGTTTTATTGAAACTTAAAACCTGTCACACATCTTAATTCTGTCAATTCCACCTTGTTCCGCCCTGCTCCTGTTCCCAGCACACTTTCCAAATTTTAGCAACATCGGCAAATAGAAATTGAAGCCCAGAAAAACAAGCGTACAGTGCTTATCTTCTGTAGTTTCCGGGCTCGCCAAATTTGAAGAAGCATTGGGGAATTCGTGGTCTCGGCGGCATTGCTAATTCGCCCTCGATACATTTTCCACCAGATTTTTTATGGGTTTCCCATTTGCATTGGGCCCAGCTTTCCGACGTCCTTCAAAGTAATTATTCTTGCAATTTTCCACTTGACTATGAACAAAGAGATCTATCTTTCAAGTATAGATTTTGGCAAATGCGCAGCACATTTTAAGCACAGTCCGTTCACCAATGTTGATCTTCAAATTTCAGCGAACGCTCTGCCCTTCACCGAGGTGGCTGGGCGTTTCATCTTTAAACAAAAGCTTGGTATGGATTAATTAGTGTTATCTCTGCTCTACATGCAATCCACCTGCCTCCTCTCCTTCCTCTCGCCCCGCTGCACACCACTTTCCTTTTTTTTTCCCTCTTCTCTTTATTTTTTTATTTTTTTTCCTGGCTTTTGAATATTAACACTTCTACGTCTGCTGAGGTGAGGAGGTGTCTGACAAGTCATTAAAGGTGAATATATATATATATACGTTCCTCTTTTACTGCTACTTCTAATTCGGCTCCTTGTTACCGAGCCACGCAACACAACAAGCGACAGGTCGGAGTGTCATTTTTTAAGCATCGCCGCAAATCCCCAGTGTATTAGAGGCATCATCTACTGTAATGCAGCTTTGCTCAGGTTTGATGGCCCAAAACAAGCTTCTCCTCTTAGCGTGGATAATGCATTTTAAATGATTTTGGAAGCCTCAATTATTAAACAGCATCCTGCCCTATTTTTGTAAGTGTAACTTGAAATGAAGACTGATAATGGAAATGCATAATGCAGTTAACTTCCCCTTTCAATTGCCCAAAGCACAACTTTAATATTTCACCAGACAGTTTTTGCCTCTCTTTTGTTTACGACTGTGTTAAATCAATTAAGGAGCAGCTCCTAATGCACCTTTTAATACCTCTTAATTCTTATATTTTCTTTACAGCGCAGAGGGCGGTGGAAAAAATTGATTCTCGTGGCAATGTGTTCCAGTGCGTCTTTACCTCCGCATCATTTTCTTTACCCCTGTTCTCAGCCGGAGAGGAGTACTTAGTCTCGTGGGTGGAAGCGTACGCGTGGAAAGTGCTGCCGAATGCTGTAGCGCTCTGTGTGCCGTGCGATCTGTCTTTACTGTCAGCAGATTTAATTTGTGGTCTTTCGGTTTCTGCTTCCCTGTTGGTTTAGTGCTGATGACACCGCCTGCGGACGCGCGAGGCTGTGTCGTCAGCGCCGAGGATGAAGATCCATCACTGTTACTCTAATTAGAATTCCAAGGCTGCAAAATAGAAAGGTGTTTATTAATAGCACACAAATCTGGACTCATTCTTTTTTTTCCCTTTTTTAAATGTGACACAGTTAATCTACACATGCTCCGCTCTGATGGAACCGATCCGGCCCACTTGATGTGTTTAAGTGTCTCTAATAACTGTGTAATTACACATTAATAATCCATACAATGGCAGGGTAATTAATGGTGGGGTATTCACTGTTAGAGATGGATTACAGGAGTACAGCTCAGCCTGAGTAATTACACAGGTGCATCTCAATAGCTCTAACAGGAAGAGCAGCAGTTCAAATCGATATAATGACCCCTATTCACTCTATTGCACGTAAGATACAGAACCGCAAGCGTGTGAATATTCACTTACAGCTGTTTGGATTCACTTGTGCAATAACCCAAAGTCCAAAATGAAGTTGAAACACATGGGACTAATCTAATCTATGTACTAAATTTACCTGCAAACAGCAGCTTCAGAATCAGCTACTGGAACAGGGGGAGAACGGCGTCGCCGTCATTCCCACTCCGGGCCGGATCGCTGCTGCTGCTACTGCACTGTGGAGCTTTGGTGGTGGAGCTGCAGGAGGAGGACCTCTCTCCAGAACTGCTGAGTAACGCTGCAGAACCCATAGAGTCATATTAGTGTAAAATCCTGTAGTGTTACACTACCGCATCAGCCCACATGCTGCTCTACCTTCAGATGTTGCTTCTGGAGCTCTGTATCGTCTGCAGCTCTCAGATGTCAATACATGTACATGTTCAGCTGTCCATGAGGGGGCGCTCAAAGCGTGATTTGCATTTATTGCAGTAGAGTAACAGTGTACCATTGAATTACAGTTCCAAACTGTAGGGGGAGCCCAAGAGCAAAACATGCAAAATTTTGCATAACGTTGCTTTAAAATAAGCTGTATTACTGTAAAGTATCTGTAACAACCGTTACTACAAAGATGATTAATGTGCAATCGCTAATAAAGTGGGGTACAGAAATGTCCACAGGAGTGCTATAAGAGTTACTATTGTTATTATACCAGTCACCATTATGTACCACTTATTACCAACTACATCGAAGTTTATATGGACTCTTACTACTGGTATTATTACTATTATTATTATTAATCCTCATTATACTTACCATCAGTACTACTGACTATTTCAATACACCTGAGCATAACAGTAAGACTCATGTGATGATATCTTGTGAAGTCATGTGAACTCATGTGAAGTATCTTGATGATATAGTTTTTACATATCCTGTATATTCTGTAAATACATTTAATATACACATATCCATCCCTTCCATTGTAATTTAACCTGTAGATCATGTATATTATGTACATGTACATGTTCATTACAATACATGTTTACTAATATATTTACATGTAAATTAATTCAATCACTACCAATATTCTATATATATTGTATTTATTGTACATTCTGCACTTGCTTATTGCACTTCTGGTTAGATGCTAAACTACATTTTTGCCTTGTACTTGTGCATGTGTAATGACAATAAATAAATAAATAAATATATGTATATATAGATTGCCATTTGCCATTTTGATGATATAAGATTTTTGCATGTCAGCAACTATTTATGTCTATTCACTGAAGACCCCAGAGGAGATCTGCTGGTCTGCCTGAGAGCTGAATGCATACAAAAGCTACAGCTCTGCTGAAGTGAGGGGGGGCAGTCAGTACATATGTGATAAATATGTATGAAAAAACTCTATGTGCCGTATATGAACATATTTCATGGATTCGTATATGTATACTGGCCAGGTTGTATATATATATACAGTGGGGGAAAAAAGGATTTAGTCAGTCACCAATTGTGCAAGTTCTACCACTTAAAAAGATGAGAGAGGCCTGTAATTGACATCATAGGTAGACCTCAACTATGAGAGACAAAATGAGAAAAAAAAATCAGAAAATCACATTGTCTTTATTTGCAAATAATGGTGGAAAATAAGTATTTGGTCAGTAACAAAAGTTCATCTCAATACTTTGTTATCTATCCTTTGTTGGCAATGACAGAGATCAAACGTTTTCTGTAAGTCTTCACAAGGTTGGCACACACCGTTGCTGGTATGTTGCCCATTCCTCCATGCAGATCTCCTCTAGAGCAGTGATGTTTTGGGGCTGTCGGCGGGCAACATAGACTTTTAACTGGTAAAAGTCATCAGTTCACACTCTGTTCATGACTTTTGCAAGTGTTACAGTATGTTGACGATAAATAGAGAACAAATAAGTAAGTGAATAAATCAGTGAAAGTAAAGGAATATATTTGTTGATTTGTTTCGTAGCTCATTGCCTCAGTAAAAACTGTATATTAGCAGAGCTAATGTTCATGACTGTTTATAAATGTTCAAAGTCATGACAGCTAGAGCCGAGCCCAAGAGTCAAGACCAAGACCAGGACATATTGGTCTTGGAACAAGACTTTTAGTAGTCAAGTTAAAGCCAAAACCAAGAAACCAACAGCCCCAAAGCATGATGTTGCCACCCCCATGCTTCACAGTTGGTATGGTGTTCTTTGGATACAACTCAGCATTTACTCTCCTCCAAACACAGCAAGTTGTGTTTGTACCAAACAGTTCTACTTTGGTTTATGAGTGGAGGACAGAGAAGCCTCTTAAAGAAGTTACAGGTCTGTGCCAGACAGAAATCTTGCTTGTTTGTAGGTGACCAAATACTTATTTTCCACCATTATTTACAAATAAATTCTTTAAAAATCAGAAAATGTGATTTTCAGAATTTTTTTTTCTGATTTTGTCTCTCATAGTTGAGTCTACCTATGATGTCATTTACAGGCCTCTCTCATTTTATTAAGTGGGAGAACTTGCACAATTGGTGACTAACTAAATACTTTTTTCCCCCCATTGTATATATATATATATATATATATATATATATATATATATATATATATATATATATATATATATATATATAATTTCTGCTATATATTATTTAATGTCACATTTAACAAGCTATATGATTAAATATAATTATTTATTGGTAGTTATCATGTGTAATGAATGATAATAAATGTATAATTGATTCCAAACTACATTTTCTTATTTTTATTTTTATACGATTTAAAAAATCTTCACGTCTTTTGTCTGACTCAACTACTAAAAGTCTTGGTCTTGACTCTGACTTAATACGTCTTGGTCCTGGTGTTGACTCTGACTCAATGTGTCCCAGTTTTGGTCCTGACTTGGACCTGACTACTTAAAGTCTTGGTCTTGACTCTGACTCAAGATGTTCTGGTCTTGGTCTTGACTCTGACTCAATATACCCCGGTCTTGGTCTTGACTGTGACTCAAGATGTTCTGGTCTTGGTCTTGACTCTGACTCAAGATGTTCTGCTCTTGGTATTGACTCTGACTCAATATACCCTGCTCTTGGTCTTGACTCTGACTCAATATGTCCCAGTTTTGGTCTTGACTCGGACTCGCCTACAAAAAATCTTGGTCTTGACTCTGACTTAATATATCCTGGTCTTGGTCTTGACTCTGACTCAATGTGTCCCAGTTTTGGTCTTGACTCGGACTCAACTACTAAAAGTTTTGGTCTTGACTCTGACTCAATATGCCCTGGTCTTGGTCTTGACTCTGACTCAATGTGTCCCAGTTTTGGTCTTGACTCAAACATGACTACTAAAAATCTTGGTTTTGGCTTTAACTTGACTACTAAAAGTCTTGTTCCAAGACCAATATGTCCTGGTCTTGGTCTTGACTCTTGGGCTCGGCTCTAGCTGTCATGACTTTGAACATTCATAAACAGTCATGAACATTAGCTCTGCTAATATACAGTTTTTACTGAGGCAATGAGCTACGAAACAAATCAACAAATATATTCCTTTACTTTCACTGATTTATTCACTTACTTATTTGTTCTCTATTTATCGTCAACATACTGTAACACTTGCAAAAGTCATGAACAGAGTGTGAACTGATGACTTTTACCACTCACTAACCGAGTTTTAAATTCTTATGAGTTTCCGAAGCTTCTCATTCAAACTTTCCGGCTGCTCCCTAAAGCCTGAAAGTGAAAGAAGAATGTGTTCTACACCCAGTTTCAACAGTTCTCCTCTTTCTGCGAGGCATCGCATTTGCAAAAGGAACCTGTTACACTGGAAGTGGCTTTATGCAAATGTATTCCACCTCTGGTGCCAGAGACAGATCCCACCCTGATTAAATAGGCAGGAAGCCCACAGCTGCACCAGCTTCTGGAGCCATGGTAAAGGTCTCGGTGTGGGCAATGGGCTGTGGATCTCTGTCGCTTCTTTCCCTGGCACAGCATTAATGATGCAATGCTAAGAGACGCCAGATCTGATTGGCATGTGCGCCCGTGCTCTCAGGAAGAATGCTTAATACTGTATTAGAGAAACAAGCAGCGAAGTGACACTCAGCTGAATCTTCCAAGCCATCTGATAGCACTGGTTTTGTCTGCAGGTTTCAAAGCTCCCTTATTTAATTTCATAGAAACAATAGAAACTTCTGATGAATAAACTGTTTATGCAGTTGTATATTTTCAGAGTCAGAGTTGTTGCTTCTCATATCTACAAAATGCCAATTTTACAGGAGAAGGAAAAGGCGTCCTTATATTTAATGAAATGGAAACTCAATAAAAAAAGATATATAATGTATTCAAGTACTTTTAAGTTGAAATGCAAGCAGACACCCGCTTGTCTAGTCCCGGTCGAGAAGTACTGCCAATAGAATAGGACTCTCTGGAGCAGATAAACAACATGAACCTATTGGCACCATGCTGCCTAATACCAGACATGGCCTAGAGGAGTATGAAGCCCCCCAACATTGAGCTGTGGAGCAGTGGAACTAGCTGTGTTCCCAATAATAATGGATGTTGGGGATGAGGTAGGGTGGAGTCAAATCCTCACAGCAATGCTGCTCCAAAATCTAGTAGAAAGCCTTGACAGTACTCCAACAAGTTACTTCAACAAAAGCTGGATCAACCTTTTTAATAGCCTTAATTTTAGAAGATGCAATGAATGAGTAGGTGTCCAAATACTTAATAATTCTGCATATGAATGGAAAGGAAACTGCCATATTTGAGGGTTTCTTTGTGACAGTGAAGATATGCTGGCCTTATATGTTCTCGGATTTATTTATTCTTTAATTAATTTATTTGCCAATATGCAGATTTTGCAGAAATTATGCTACTAGATGTTTGCATGTCTGCATGGAGAGCTAGCTGTTCCAGCACCGCTGTATAATTTCACCAGTTTGGATAAGAGTTATGAGTCTGGAGAAGCACCAAGTTACAGAATCACATTCAAACCATTTTTTTTTTTTGGTCTCAAATTATATTGCCCAAATCGATGACTGGTCATCCAATAGGATCCCACAAGACTGACCGTTGGGTGATGGAGGTCCCTGCTCATGTTAAAGCCATGCTCTCTTTTGGACAGCATGTTCTGGTACACTGTGAACAACCAATTAATGAAGCAGTACACTCATACCACGTATACAGTAAAGTACACACTGCTGTAGCACAAATTGCAGACTCCAGCCCTGAGTAGCTCTAACCAAACATTTTGAGGAAGAATAAAAAAATAAATCCAACAAATAGCTTTCATCTCATTTGTCTAAGGCTGCTGCAAGCTGCTCCTGTTATTATAATGAGCCTCTGTAGGATTATCTTTGAGAGTTCTGTGCCTAGATGGGATGTTATCAGAAAGTCTAAGATATGGAAATGCAACAAACAGGTCTGCAGGTTTACCAGGATTTGTCATTGTGCAAATTGCTTTGACGGATCAAGAATGGGGAGAAGACACTGAGGGTTAGGTGGGTTAGGAGTAAGCAGTGTGTAGCACTGTCTGTTAGACATGATCGCCCACCTCAGCATCGAGCTGATGGTCAGCACCGCTGACCTCTTCAATGTGGATTTATCTTCTACATGTACAATTGTAATGAATGTATTCAGCTACTTTAAGTTGCACCTATTGCTGACACAGATGTGCAAATGCACACACAGGGCTTGTCTAGTCCCTCTAGAGAAGTACTGCCAATACAATAGGACTCTCTGGAGCAGATAAATACACATGAACGTGCAGTGGAACAGTGTTTCTCCGGAATGATGGATGGTGAAGCTCCATCTGATACTTCCAGGATGAGTTGGGTAGTTGGGGGTGAGGTGAGGTGGTGATCAACCCACATCCTGACCTCACTGACGCTCTTGTCACTAAATGTAATCAAATCCTCCAGAATCTAGTAGAACGTTTTCTTCTCTACCTTGATTTCAGAAGAAACAGCTGTCCCAATACTTTTCTCTATTTAAGTTTTTAGAATATCAGACACTATAAATGGATTGTTGGTACGAGCCAAATAATTTTACAGGAAACCTGAAATTAAAATGGAACGTTTTAACCTTGGTAGGTAATACCTAAGGTCATTTGAAGCACAATGCAATAGTTCATGTAATTCAAAACTCAATTTTAGTGTTTTTCTTTGGTCTATTGTCAAAGTGCAGTGACTTCTACGTGCCCGCCTTACAGCTTTTAGTGATATTATTATGATTTTTTTTATTTAGTATTTAGTTTTGCCATTATGAACATATTCATATATATATATATATATATATATATATCCCAGACAAAAAAATAAATCACCTTGCGTGGTTAAGGTGGGTCTACCAGAACCCCTTGGGTCTACCAGAAGTGCCAGAAATCCCAGCCTACAGAAAATTCTATGTCTGAAAGACAAAACTGATGAACAGGGACTGCCAGCGGGTTTTCCTCCATGTGATTGAAAATTGACCCACATGACTGTACGCTTCTACACCTACTTTTTCTAGTTATATGAAACGATTGTTATTATTATTATTATTATTATTATTATTATCATGGCCATTAACAATCATTACTCTCATTAGTCTTATATCCACCTCTACTATGATTATATTAGTTATATGATATTATGATTGTGTTGCACACCGGAGCAGTAGAACAGTCAGTTTTATTAGTAATAGTTCTGATCAGAGGAGGATGGGTCAGGTCTCACTTGTGAGTCTTGGTTCCTCCCAAGGTCTGAGTAGCTTTTGGCTGCTCAATGGGGCTCTTCATCTTTTGTAGATCATTTGTCTTCTTACTGATTCTGTAAAGCTGCTTTGTGATGTCAGCTGTAAAAAAAAAGAGCTGTACAAAAACCTTGAATTGAACTGAATGGAATGTATATAAATATAATAAAATGTTATACAATTACAAACATTACATTACAATGAGACACTTGAAATATCATTGATCTGGTCCTTATGTAGCAGATTCTGGTTGAAGTAACAATTTACACATGAGCCAGTGGTAAAACAGTGGACTTTATGTTGAGTAGTTAAAGAAGGCCATTTAACCAGTGAAGAAAGAGTACAGTGAAGCATTTTTAGGTGCAGGGGCATGTGTAGTAACCCATATAGCAGAATTAGTGAACTCCTCAATGTATCTCTAAAATTCTGGATGGAGCTCCACCATCCATCATTCCAGAGAACACAGTTCTTCCACTGCTCCACAGCTCCTCAATGCTGGGGGGCTTTATACCCCTCTAGCCCACGCCTGGTGCCAATAGGTTCATGTCTGGTTTATCCACTCCAGAGAGTCCTATTCTATTGGCAATACGTCTCTACATGCACTTTGACAGATCTGTTAAGACTCATCCATTAAACAACGGCATCAGGAACGGCTGGCATGAGATGTTCCACGGTTCCCTGAGACAGAACGTGTCCTCAGGTTCCTTGCCAACATCCTATCCTTAAAACCATCCGCTCAGCCTAGAGCACACAAGGCTCACCAATGATAGGCTGGTTTTGTGGGCACAAATGAAGCTTAGGCCTTGACTATGGAGGATTCTATACAGAGGATCTTCTTCAGTGACAGTGCAATTCCGTGCTCCCAGATAAAGCTGGAAAAGCAGCTTCAGCAGCTTCACAAGAAGGCCTGCGGTACAGCGTTGCTTTTCGGTGAGCGATGAGTCCATTAACATGTAGAAGGCACTAGATGAGCTGTAAAACATATGGTGGATTCAGAACTCTGCCCTCTGAGTCCTGGAATTACTCCACTATTTTCTCAATAGCAGTAATACTCCTGGATGATTTCAACCTTGGGTGCGACCGCCGGGGAAAAGCGAAGGCCCTCGCAGAATGAGCGGGGGTCTGTTTGTTGTGAACAAACAGATCTTTGTCAAAAGGAATATGAGATGCACTGGCTGAACAAATTTGAGCCCAACAAAAAGAAAATTTCGGTGGTCCAAGGCACTGAGAGATGATCATGTTATATTCATGAACTCAGAGAATTCCTGCAACACTGTTTGAATGGTCGGCAGCCGTGCTTATCATTTAATTGCATGGAAAACAGTCAGTGGAGGAAATCACTGGAGATGGTCGGGCAGACTGGCATAAGCAAAGCCTTCACGCGAGATCCATAAGAGCGGCTCGCACTCTGGAAAACAACAGGCAAGGATGTCAAAATAACAATTCCAGTTTTGAAGTTGAAGAACTTCTCGGGCCCACCGTAGGGATGCATGCATGTTTAATGAGCCTGAAGCAACAGGAAAAACTTCCCTTTCTCCCTCTTTCTCCCTTTCCCACTCTTTCCCTGTGTAGGTGACGTCTGCATGCGTGAGGGTGCTTGTTGTTTTCCGGACCCTCGCACCCGTAGCTTCATTAATCATCGGGCTGAGTCAGGGATGAGCATGAAGGCAGTGTGTTGCTCCCAATTATATTTCAAATGCATAGCTCGCAGTGCTAATGTCATTGATCAGATTTAGGATGAGGAACAGCACTAATATGCGGAGAGTGACGCTAAAAAAAAAGAAAACTGTTTTGAGCACAAACAATCTTTGATGTTTCAATGATATGCAAAGGCTCCATACAACAGAGAGATGTTTGTGTGTGTGTGTGTGTGTGTGTGTGTGTGTGTGTGCTTCAGAAAGCTTTTGAGTTTTCATTTTCATGCCTTAGAAGTTGCTCCGGTAATTAGGCGGAGGAAAAAAAGAAGCCGAGCGGTGGCACAGTATGCAAAACTCATCCTTAATATTTGTATGGAATGCATGTTAATATTGTCGTTAATGTCGGTGTTTAAACTACATTGCTGTGGGGATGGAGCACTACTGTTCGCAGCTCCATGCTGCAGTGCTACAGCTAGAAACAGCAGTGTCAGGTCTTGCGTTGGCAAGGCTAGACCAAGCCTCCACTCACTGCGAGAGGAAGCCATTGATTTTCGAGGTCCTGCATGCACTCGGCGGACATAGATTCACTCCTTCTAGCACTGGATACAAATGCCAGATAGTGGCAAAGTTGCCTGCAATTATTTCACAAGTATTGGATTCGAGCTCTCCGAGCCGACAAGTGACCATTACAGTCTGCGGTGAGATTTCGCCTTAAATAAGACTTCATCGGAAGCACCTGCATTATAACACTCATGGGGATTAGATCATTGGCTCGCTCCGGCTCCTGAATGGATGGATAGGTCAACGGCAGGGCTTTTCCGATTTTTCCCAGGTCTTAATTAAAGCCAGCCCGGCGAACCCCGAGCCTCTGCCTTCTACTGTCATTTCATTATCAAATTCGGAGGACAAAAATTGTCAGAGTAAATCAATACGAGACTCTAGCTCCCTCTTTCTCCTCCCACCAAGTCTTCAGACCAGAGCTACAAGGTCAGTGGTCTGAAAAAAGTGGTGAGTTCAAATTCCCCATCTAAAATCACCAGTTTAGCCATATTTCATTCATACTGCAATTATACTGATAAGACAGCCCCAATCGGATCTTTCGAACCTGTCAGACATCTCACCGGTGAACATTTAGAGACCTCAGTAATGTCTCCTTTTAGAAACTCAATTTCTTCAATTACTTTTTGAAATGTGTCCCAATAAAGCAATTCTTTTCTTTGGAGCCACATGACTGTTAAAAAAAACCCTATTTAACCGTTTCATTCAGTCCAAATGAAAAGATTGGATGTCCTACCTGTATAGTAGGTGGGGAAATCAAGCTAGGGATCGAGCCCAACATTCAACCCCAATAAGAGCCTTTGGCTAAGACTCCTAACTCTGCATTCTCATACCTGTGTAACATGATTGATATGTAGAAGCTCTGGATAACAGCGCCAGACAAATGCTGTAAACGTAAAGAATCTAGAGGTCATTTAACCCCTTAAAAAACCTAAAGCCTGCCAGTATTACTGAGTAATAGCAAGTAAAGCCTTGGGGCCCTACCTTACCTGCAAGGCAGGTCACGATGCTCATTGTTATCTTTCACCCCGCCAACAGTCTATATTCATGCCTTCCTTCTGCGTTGGTTAAACAGCAGCGCTGCTTGTGAATATCTCTACGCTGATGAGCGCGGTGGTCTCGAAATGAGGGGTGTTCAGGTCAGTTTCTGGTGTATTGCTGTGTATCTCGGCAGCAGAAAACACAGCAGGAGCTACATTGACTGAAAACAGCCAAGGCAGACATTCGTCAACAGTGAGGCATTAGGCAGCATGATGCCAATAGGTTCATGTTTGGTTTATCCACTCCAGAGAGTCCTATTCTATTGGCAATATGTCTCTACATGCACTAGACAAGCTGTGTGTGTCCCTTTGACAGATCTGATAAGAATCATTCATTAAACAACGGCATCAGGAACGCCCATGGTTAATTAAGAGACTCAGTACATGACTTTTGTACATTTTGAGCCACGAAAGGTGTACTTTTCCTGTTTTTACCATAGCAAAGACACACCGAAACGCCCTAAATCAAGCTGAGCGGTTGGCAGCTCGTCTAAAGATCACTAAAATAGGGCCCTTGGAGTGTTAAGGGGTTAAAAATGAAAATGAAAAATTGTGAATTACACATTAACAGAACGTAATAACAGAGAGTGTGGTTTACTACATTTGGTATATAGATAGATAGATAGATAGATAGATAGATAGATCTATCTATATATATAGCTATTAATCAATCAATTAATCAAACCTTATTTAGATAGCACTTTACTAACAAATCAAATTGAACACAAATTGCTTCATAAGTGGTTGACAAAGCATTAAAATAGGCTTAAAAACACGATTTACCAACTAAAGACAAAGATAGATAGTAAAATAATAGAATAAATAATAGAAGATGATCCAAACAACAAAAAATAAGATTAATAAAAAAAATTAAACATAATTAAGTATTTTGTAAAGTAAATACTATATAATAATATGAAATGTAACATAGAAATAGAATAGAATGAAAAGTAATATAGAAATATAACAAGAAAATAATAAAATAAATAGTAAAATGAATAGTAAACACACAATGGCAGTCAAATGTTTGGACACACCTGGTTATATGTGTGCTGATCATCATATTAAAAACATTTGATCTAAATGCTAGGGTTATCATATTTGTGCTTTCACTGGGCACTGGGGACACACAGGTCTCCACCATAGTTAGGTTTGACTAGGCCTAAGTTGTGGAGGGTGGAATACTTCTGAAACCCTGCAGCTACAGTATGTCAATGTACATTAATACACACACATTTACTCATTTAGTAAGACCAATAAATGAAAGCTCTGGTGAAAGTTCAATCAGGAGACTCTAACCTGCTCTCAGCTTTCTTCAGCCAATCTTCTTTCTTCAGCAGTTCTTTCAAAAGCGACGTCATGTCATATCACCTCCTTCCTCCCCACCGCCACCAGTTCAGTCCAGACGGCTGTAAGTTTTGCAGGAGTCTGCTAAGCTGGAATCTGCTAGAAGTCCCCCTGTTGCAAGACCTGAGGTGATGACTGTGCCAATGCCAAAGACTATCAACAGTTTAACTTGTTGACATTGTTCCCATCTCATCATCTGTCAATATTAAATTCATGTCTCCCTCAGTCGTCTGGTAGAAATAGCCTTTATAGCTTATATGAGCCAATCAGCTCTTTTCAGTTCAACCTACAACTTAGGCCTGCATGAAATCCCCCAGATACGTCATCCCAACTATGGTGGAAACACAAAGATGGTTTTCTGTAGCTGATGCCCGCATCAGATTTAAATCCTTTACGCTGGCCTACAAAGCCCAGACTGGACCAGCCAGCCCCTCCGTACTTGATGGTGATGGTCAAAAGCCGATCCGCACCAAGAGCCCTTTGAGCTTCAAGTACGGCTCGGCTCGACCCGCCATCCTTTAAGATCCACGGAAGACGAGCGTCCAGACTTTTTACTGTCCTGCACCAAAGTGGTGGAACGAGCTTCCCCAACACTCGCTGTCTTCAAACCCAGACTCTTCTGAGAGTACTTGGGCGAATAGTGGTCTCCTTACTGACTGGTGTTTAGTAGAGTCTAAACTTAGAGGATATTTTGAATTATTGGTCTATTCTAACTAGCTGAGGTTTTTCTTGGGTAAATAGCAAAGCACTTATGTAAGTCGCTCTGGAGAAGAGCGTCTGCTGAATGCCTTAAATGTAAATGTAAATGTAAATGTCATCCTAGCATGGTGATGATCAACACACATTCAACCAGGTGTGTCCAAACTTTTGACTGGTACTGTAAATAAAAATATATTGAAAACTAAGACATAAAAAAGTTACATCCAGCATCTTAAACTGCACCTCTCTCTCTCTCTCTCTCTCTCTCTCTCTCTCTCTCTCTCTCTCTCTCTCTCTCCGCTCTGGGCTAGCAAACCTGCAGATTATTTGAGCTGTAATCACTGGGAAGCTAAAGCCGCACTGGTTCCTTTCTTACAACAGCAAGTCTGTCACATAGCAGTCACAGAAACTCCGAAGTCACGGCACAAGAAAAGAACAAAGCTAGAGAGGAAGAACACTTTCTGAGAAAGACAGAGAAGCCTGCCTCTGTCCCGAAGACTGAGCGAGTGTAATCTCCTTTTACGACAAACACACTGAATTGACCATTTCCATATGAAAGCAATGAATCACTTCCTAACAATATCCAAATACATGTGAAAACAGCTTTGAGAAAGAATGTTATTAAAGCAGAAGAGCAGATTTAAAGGCCAAAACAGCTTTCAGTTACATTTCTGAGAGTCTTTGTGGGTTTTTTTAAAGGATATTGGGAATTTATGTGTAAATTTCACATTAAAGACTGGGTACTGAGTTAAAATTTCAATAGTCGACATTCAGCTCTGGAAAAAATGAAGAGACCACTAAATTATTTTTTTTATTTGCATCTCTACACGTACGGCAGCCGTTTTATTCCAGACGTTTCATCAAACAAAGCTGAGTTTCCTGAATTTTGCAGACTATGAACGGCATAAAGTCCCAACAGCAATGTGAAAGATTAGTGGAGAGCCGGCCGAGACATGAGAGCAGTCGAGGTTATTTCACCATAGTGATTTCTGAATGCGTTCCAAGTTCAAATATTTGCACTGTGTTGGTTAAATCTGAATAATAACTTCTTTGCATTATAATTATTATAATAATTTCTTTCCATTATTTGAGTTGTAAGTTCTGCTAATAAATAAATGGTGTAAATAGCAAAATATTTTTATTTGGAATTTAGGGAAAATGTTGACCATGGTTTATGAAATACAACACAAATATATATTTTTTCTCAACAAGTTGCCTATAAATAGTAAAACCAGAGAAACCAATAATGTAGGATGGTCTCCTAATTTTTTCCGAAGCTCTATAAGGTGGGATCACATACGAACATTAACCTGCCTGTGTCCAATTACTAAATTTGCAGTGATAATGAAATTAAATCTGCAGTCCTATGTGACCAACAGACTTCACAGATGTACAGTAAATGGCTTTTTAGCTCTTTTGGGCTGAATGGTCTGAATGACTTATGGCTTAAATCTAATTCTTCAGATTTGTGTTTATGGTTCAGGCCCAGAGAACATGTGGACCAAACGAAATGTTAAAAATCTGATCTGGGCTTTAATGAGTTCATTGAAAGTGGAAGGAAACTGGATGGTAGTTCTTCAAGAGCTTTGATTTTAGGGTTTTATCGGACTGGGGCATCCCTTTGCTACCTCTCTTAAACCCGAGGCCTGGGTAAGTTCAAGCTTTTGTGCCAATTAGGGCCTCCCAGCCTGAGGCCAAAGTGGTGCAGAGGGCACTAAGGGCAGTTGAAGGTGGTGCAAGCTGGTGGGTGGGTTGGGGTGGATGGGGGTTGGGGTTGCTAGAAGAAGAAGGCATACCCAGTCCAAGAACCAGCCCCTACTGCCAAGGCATCATTAAATTCCTTCTCACTGGTTACTGTGCATTATTCATGATCCATCCGCTGAAATATAAATGTTGCTGTGTTGCCGCAACTGGAAGACTGAGGCTCCAGATAAGCCAGCGAAGTCCGGGTTCAAGGAGAAAGCTCCGAGTGTGTGGCTTCTCTCAGGATAGCTCCAGCGGTGGCCCTTGTCTGTCCAGAAGTAATCAATTTTGAATGGGTTCCAAAAGACAGAGCTGGAAAAGAGAGAGCGTGTGTCTTTGCTTGATTTAATCTCTCATTTTATGCTTGATTTTCCTCCATAAAGAGTACTCCCAAGCTCTTCAGTGTGCTGTGCTGCATCTAATTTGCTAGAAACGGTGGCATAATGAGCAGAAATGTGACAAAAGCATGCAGGTAAGTGCGGGGTACGCTGCTTACAGACAGCGTCAACTTTTCCCTTTTTTGCCATCAAGTAATTCAATTCAGAATGCATATATCTGAATTAACTTACCGCTGCATATAGCAGCCTGTGGCCCTATGAATGATGCAAGACTTGTTCCTGAAGTAATGTTTTCCCCTGTCTTCTTTCCCTTTCCCTCTGCTAAATGCATTATACTGCAAATCAATAATAACTGAATTGCACTGTGTAGTTCTCTGACATTTTTTTCCATATTTCTAACATTTAGAAGAGATAAAAAAGGAGGATGACACTTTATCATTTTATCCAATATCTGTTCAGTGCATCAATGTAATTGCAGCACCCATAAATACATTACAGTCAAGTAAATGCTCGTGGCAGTTTTAGTGTTGCAATAAGTGGCTTATTCTCTTCCTCAGTTCCAGTAAAAATAGCCTCTGGACTTTTCAATAAATCTTTTTTTTTTTTTTAAACCAAGGACTCAACTTCAAAAAAACAGTGGCTGAAGTACGGCACTGAAGGTTTGCTGCTTAATGCAAATGGATGGGAGTGGGCTAATCGGAAATGAGGTGGAAGAGATGGAAGTACCAGTGTGCTCTGAAGAGCAAACAGAGTCTCTATCAATATCTCTAGTGCTGAACCGCGAAAGGTTAACTGTGTCTGGACCGGCCTTGGGCAACAAGATCTTATCAAATTTTGTGCATATACCACTAAAGTGCACCCCAAGAGATCTGTAACAGCTGAACAAATATTTTAGCTCTATAGCTCCCGTCCACTGGTGGCGCCGTTTTGCCAAATACACACAGTCCAGCCTGTCATGTACTCAAAGAAAGAATTGTATAAACAGCGGGGCAATAGGGTTTAGCTTTTCTCCATTATGGAGCTTCAAAAAATGGAAGGAAAGGACGGGAACTGTAAGAATTTAGTAATTTAGTAACTGTAAGAAGGTCAGAGTAAGTGTTAGGTTAAGGTAAGAGTAAGGGTTAGGTTAAGTTTAGTTTATGGTTAAGATTTGAGTAATGGTTTGATTAAGTTAAGGTTAAGGTAATGGTTAGGTTTTGGGTATGGTTAAGATTAGTGTAAGGGTTAGGTTACGTTTAGTGTAAGGTTAGGGTAAGGGTTAAATTATTTTTGGGTTATGGTTATCGTTAAGGTAAGGGTTAGGTTATGGTTAAGGTTAGAGTAAGAGTTAGGATATGTTTAGGTTATGGTTGAGGGTAAGGTTAGTGTAAGAGTTAGGTTAAGTTTAGGTTATGGTTAAGGTTAGGGTAAGGGTTGGGTTAGGTTATGGTTAAGGTTAGTGTAAGGGTTAGGTTAAGTTTAGGTTATGGTTAAGGTTAGGGTAAGGGTTGGGTTGGGTTGGGTTGGGTTAGGTTATGGTTAAGGTCAGTGTAAGAGTTAGGTTAAGTTTAGGTTATGGTTAAGGTTAGGGTAAGGGTTGGGTTAGGTTATGGTTAAGGTTAGAGTAAGAGTTAGGATATGTTTAGGTTATGGTTGAGGGTAAAGTTAGTGTAAGAGTTAGGTTAAGTTTAGGTTATGGTTAAGGTTAGGGTAAGGGTTGGGTTAGGTTATGGTTAAGGTTAGTGTAAGAGTTAGGTTAAGTTTAGGTTATGGTTAAGGTTAGGGTAAGGGTTGGGTTAGGTTATGGTTAAGGTTAGTGTAAGAGTTAGGTTAAGTTTAGGTTATGGTTAAGGTTAGGGTAAGGGTTGGGTTAGGTTATGGTTAGAGTAAGAGTTAGGATATGTTTAGGTTATGGTTGAGGGTAAGGTTAGTGTAAGAGTTAAATTATTTTTGGGTTATGGTTATGGTTAAGGTAAGGGTTAGGTTATGGTTAAGGTTAGAGTAAGGATTAGGTTAGAGTAAGAGAGTTAGGATATGTTTAGGTTATGGTTGAGGGTAAGGTTAGTGTAAGAGTTAGGTTAAGTTTAGGTTATGGTTAAGGTTAGGGTAAGGGTTGGGTTAGGTTATGGATAAGGTAATGATTAGGTTAATCTTATGTTGAGGTTAGGGTAAGGGTTGGTTTAGGTTATGGTTAAGGTTAGGGTTAGAGTTAAGTTATGGTTAAGGTTAGGAAAAAGGTTAGATTAGGTTTAGGTTCAGGGTAGGGAAAGGGTTAAGGTATGTTTGGGTTGTGTTTATGGTTAAGGTAAGGGTTAGGTTACTTTTAGGTTATGGTTTAGGGTAAGGTCTAAATTACATTTGAGTTATGGTTAAGGGTAAGGTTAAGGTAAAGGTTAGGTTATGTTTAGGTTAGGGTTAGGGTAAAGGTTAGGTTATGTTTAGGTTAGGGTTAAGGTTAGATTAAGGTCAAGGTAAGGGTTTAATTACGTTTGAGTTATGGTCATGGTTAAGGTTAAGGTAATGATTAGGATACGTTTAGGTTAAGGTTAGGGTTAGCTTACATGTTGGTTATGGTCAAGGGTAGGGTTAGGTTAAGTTTAGAGTAAGGATTAGGTTAAGTTTAGGTCAAGGTTAGGGTAAGGTTAGTGTTAGGGTTAGGTTAGGTTTAGGGTAAGGTTATGGTTAAGGTTAGTGTTAGGGTTAGGTTAGGTTTAGGGTAAGGTTAGGGTAAGGGTTACGTTACAATTAGGGTAAGGTTATGGTTAAGCTTAAGGTACAGGTTAGGTTACTTTTAGGTTATGATTAAGGTTAGTGTAAGGGTTAAGTTATGTTTAGGGTAAGGTTAGGGTTAAGGTTAGTGTAAGGGTTAAGTTATCTTTAGGTTATGGTTGAAGGTAAGGTTAGTGTAAGGGTTATGTTTAAGGTAAGGTTAGGGTTAAGGTTGGTGTAAGGGTTAGGTTATGTTTAGGGTAAGGTTAGGGTTAAGGTTAGTGTAAGGGTTAAGTTATGTTTAGGGTAAGGTTAAGGTTAGGGTTAGTGTAAGGGTTAGGTTATGTTTAGGTTATAGTTGAAGGTAAGGTTAGTGTAAGGGTTAGGTTAGGTTTAGGGTAAGGTTATGGTTAAGGTTAGTGTAAGGGTTAAGTTATGTTTAGGTTATGGTTGAAGGTAAGGTTAGTGTAAGGGTTAAGTTATGTTTAGGTTATGGTTGAAGGTAAGGTTAGTGTTAGGGTTAAGTTATGTTTAGGTTATGGTTGAAGGTAAGGTTAGTGTTAGGGTTAGGTTATGTTTAGGTTATGGTTGAAGGTAAGGTTAGTGTTAGGGTTAGGTTATGTTTAGGTTATGGTTGAAGGTAAGGTTAGTGTAAGGGTTAGGTTATGTTTAGGTTATAGTTGAAGGTAAGGTTAGTGTTAGGGTTATGTTTAAGGTAAGGTTAGGGTTAAGGTTGGTGTAAGGGTTAGGTTATGTTTAGGGTAAGGTTAGGGTTAAAGTTAGTGTAAGGGTTAAGTTATGTTTAGGGTAAGGTTAAGGTTAGGGTTAGTGTAAGGGTTAAGTTATGTTTAGGTTATAGTTGAAGGTAAGGTTAGTGTAAGGGTTAGGTTAGGTTTAGGGTAAGGTTATGGTTAAGGTTAGTGTAAGGGTTAAGTTATGTTTAGGTTATGGTTGAAGGTAAGGTTAGTGTAAGGGTTAAGTTATGTTTAGGTTATGGTTGAAGGTAAGGTTAGTGTTAGGGTTAGGTTATGTTTAGGTTATGGTTGAAGGTAAGGTTAGTGTAAGGGTTAGGTTATGTTTAGGTTATAGTTGAAGGTAAGGTTAGTGTAAGGGTTAGGTTATGTTTAGGGTAAGGTTAGGGTTAAGGTTAGTGTAAGGGTTAAGTTATGTTTAGGGTAAGGTTAGGGTTAGGGTTAGTGTAAGGGTTAGGTTATGTTTAGGTTATAGTTGAAGGTAAAGTTAGTGTAAGGGTTAAGTTATGTTTGTATAAGGTTATGGTTAAGGTTAGTGTAAGGGTTAAGTTATGTTTAGGTTATAGTTGAAGGTAAGGTTAGTGTAAGGGTTAAGTTATGTTTGTGTAAGGTTATGGTTAAGGTTAGTGTAAGGGTTAAGTTATGTTTAGGTTATAGTTGAAGGTAAAGTTAGTGTAAGGGTTAAGTTATGTTTAGGTTATAGTTGAAGGTAAGGTTAGTGTAAGGGTTAAGTTATGTTTAGGTTATGGTTGAAGGTAAGGTTAGTGTAAGGGTTAAGTTATGTTTAGGGTAAGGTTAGGGTTAAGGTTAGTGTAAGGGTTAAGTTATGTTTAGGTTATGGTTGAAGGTAAGGTTAGTGTAAGGGTTAAGTTATGTTTAGGTTATGGTTGAAGGTAAGGTTAGTGTAAGGGTTAGGTTATGTTTAGGTTATGGTTGGAGGTAAGGTTAATGTAAGGGTTAAGTTATGTTTAGGTTATGGTTGAAGGTAAGGTTAGTGTAAGGGTTAGGTTATGTTTAGGTTATGGTTGGAGGTAAGGTTAATGTAAGGGTTAGGTTAGCGATTAATTATAAGTCTCTAACATTTCTTCAAGGAACCAAATGTGGTTCTTTTACTGTGTCGTCCCAAAGAACCCTTTGTTTTTTAGAAGTTAAGCCTCCCCTCCTTTTTTAGTTAAAAGTCTACAATTCTTCTAATCTCTCCATGAAGTCTTGCTGAGGCATGGGATCAAATATCAGTTGATTTATGAGAACACCTTGGCACTTCTTAGCAGTGTGAAGGTCACGTTCTTCTTCTCCCGCGAAGGGTTTGCATGGTGCCACTGTTTAGAGGCACGTTTGATCTCCAGCATCAAGCGTGTCCTCTTTTCTTACGTGCTGTGTCACATCTCGCTGGTTGATGAGCTCCTTCCCGGGGCCGGGGCCTGGCCGTGTTCTGCGGATGCCATGCCATGGGATCGATATGGCCTCAATTTATTTTCCCCTAAGTTGAGCGGATCTAGCTTGCCTTGTTTTTTCCTGGCTGCTCGGAGACCCCTGTGCCATGATCCTCAGCGGGTGATTCAATGCATTCTCCCACCCTGCCGCCTCTTAGCCCTGCTGAGCTGGCTTTGCACCCCGGCTCTGACACACCAGAGCTGGGTAAGCGCTACAGTTCGCCCTAAAGGTTTTATTAAGCCATTATTTATGTTGACACATTATATTTACTTACATGCTCCATTTTCCTGGGGGATGATAGGGAAGAAGTATTCCTTTATTACTCATGCATGAACATGTCACCATCAGCACATGCGCGTCTAATATTTTTGCATTTTTAGGACAGCGCGATGTCAATAACAATAGAAACATGCGCTGCATCGGAAATTACTCCGCCACCTCCCCCCAGCACACAAAAGCCAAAAGCACATCTTCAGTGAGACTCTATCTGCAGTGGTTCCTTTCCAGATGTAATGAACACTCTTCTGACTCTCAGTAACGCCTCAGCAACGTCTCAGTGATGGAGCAGCAGTGAAGCATCTGAACGTTCAGGAGATCTTTAAGAGACTTTTACTGAAGACTTCAATGGACTGGATTGAGGTTAGGATTAGGGCCGGGATGATGATTAGGATTAGGTTTTGGATTGAGGGTAACTTTAGGACTAGGGCCAGAATCATGATTAGGTTTTGGATTGAGATTAGAATTAGGGCCAGGATGATGATAGGGTTAGGTTGTGATTTGAGGTAAAGGTCAGGATCAGGTTTTGGATAGAGGTTAAGGTTAACGTTAAGACTAGGTTCAGAATCATGATTAGATTTTGGATTGAGGTTAGGATTAGGACCAGGATAATGGTCAGGAGTAGGTTTTGGATTGAGGTTAGGATTAGGACCAGGATAATGGTCAGGATTAGGTTTTGGATTAAGGTTAGAATTAGGGCCAGGATGATGGTTATGATAATGCTTTGGATTGATTTTAAAGTTAGGACAAGGACCGGGATGATGGTCAGGATTAGATTTTGGATTGAGGTTAGGACTAAGGCCAGGATGATGATGGGGTTAGGTTTTGAGTTGAGGTTAAGGTTAGAATTAGGTTTTGGATTGAGGATAACTTTAGGATTAGGGCCAGAGTGATGATTAGGTTTTGGATTGAGATTAGAATTAGGGCCAGGATGATGGTTAGGATAAGGGTTTGGATTGAGGTTAGGACTAAGGCCAGGATGATGATAGGGTTAGGTTTTGATTTGAGGTTAAGGTCAGGATCAGGTTTTGGATTGAGGTTAAGGTTAGCATTAGGACTAGGGCCAGAATCATGATTAGGTTTTGGATTGAGGTTAGGATTAGGACCAGGATAATGGTCAGGATAATGCTTTGGATTGATTTTAAAGTTAGGACAAGGACTAGGATGATGATTAGGTTTTGCATTGAGGTTAGGATTAGGACCAGGATAATGGTTAGGATAATGCTTTGGATTGATTTTAAAGTTAGGACAAGGACTAGGATGATGATTAGGTTTTGGATTGAGGTTAGGATTAGGGCCAGAATTATGATTAGGATTAGGTTTGGAATTGAGTTTAAAGTTAGGATTAGGGCGGGGATGATGATTAGGATTGGGTTTTGGATGGAGTTTAAAGTTAGGACTAGGACAAGGACGATGGTTAGGATTAGATTTTGGTTAAGGTTGGAATTAGGTTCTGCTTAATGGTACTGTGGCACATCCCCGGGAAAAGGGTCATGGTCATGGTGGGCTCAACAGTCCAAGAGAAGAGTGGGACAGTTGTCACCACCATTCTCTATTAAACAAAGTGCAAATGACAAGGAGAGGACAGTTTCTCCTTTAGCGAAGGGAGCCCAACAAAATATTTAAAAAATCCTGAAGGGTCACTCACAGTTGGCCTTGAACTGCGATGATTTACTTTTCACCTTTGCTTAAGTATTAATGATGATGGTGTGGGCTGATATAGTTAGTGCCAGCTTGTGTTGTGCTCATCCATTTCCAGCGTGGACTCTCCCCAACCCTGTCAAAGTGCTGTGTGGAGAATGCATGTAATGAATAATATACCAGAGGACTAACAGCGGGGTAATTACAGGATAATGAATGCACCTGCGTTTTGCCCACAGTGTCAGCAAAAAGGGGGAGAAAAAAAAATCTGGCAGTATGTTGGAACTCACTGCCGCTCCTTCCTCCCCAGAGTGCTTTCACTCAGTCTGAGGACAGCGGGAAAAGACTGAAGCCCCTAACACGTCTCCAGGATAGAGCGAGCGAGAGAGTGGGCCCGGAGAGACCGCCGCAACGAATTCGTCCGGAGTGTTAAATGTCAAAACAAACCACTGGAGCGCGTCAAAACGGCAGCGCGCTCTTTGTTTTTCTGAGAGGACTCTTTAAAGTTGACACGTGTCAAAAGCAAACGATGGTTTAGAATGCGAAACTCAGCGCAAACAGAATGACCATGATGGCCAAGGAAAAGATCTCTGCACAGTAAGTCGCAGCGGAGGAGTAACCTAATCTGCAAAGTTTAGAATTAGACGCACTTACTCTGCATGTCCAAATGTTTGTGGACACCCCTTCTAATGAATGCATTCAGCTACTTTAATTTGCACCCATTGCTAAAACACATATGTGCAAATACACACACACACACAAACACACAGCTTGTTAGGTTCCTGTAGAGAAATACCAATAGAATAGGACTCCCTGGAGCAGATAAATAACATTAACCTATTGGCTCCATGCTGGCTAATGCCAGGCGTGGGCTATAGAGGGGTATAAAGCCCCCCAGCATTGAGCTGTGGAGCAGTGGAACTAACTGTGTTCTCTGGAATGATTGATGGTGGAGCTCCATTCAATACTTCTGGGGTGAGTTGGGGTGTTGGGGTCGGATGAGGTTGGGTGGTGCTCATCCAACACTCTAATCTCACTAACGTTGCTCTTGTCACTGAATGCAATCAAATCCTCACAGCAATGCTCCTCCAATGCAGGATCAACTCTTTTTAATAGCACTGCTTTTGGAAGAAACAATGAATGAGCAGGTGTCCCAATACTTTTGTCCATATAGAGCCATTGCATTGCAGTACAGCAGATTTCCACCTCCGCATTTAACAGATATGTGGCAGTGAGAACACACACTCGGCCTAGTAGGCAGCCACCTTGGTGCCCACCCAGGGAGCAATTGGGATATATGCCTTGCTTAAGGGAACATGGACCATGAATGTTGAGGGCACCTCATAAAGGTATGGATGATGGAGGCCCTTAGTTCTTAGTATAAGCAGCATGTATCATGATGGGAACTGATGTTTCTTAGAAGTGTTGATCTTACGGTTGGCTAATGGGTTAGCCATTTTTAGCCAAGGCAGTTTAGGAGGTCCCAAAAAAGCCCCAAATATCAGTAATTAGCAATAAGCCTCAATAATGACCCAAAAGTGGTCAAAAAGTCCATTCCATTTTCTCCTTTTTACATGAACAATGATTACAATGCCAGAATGAGATCTATCTTTAAGTATAGATTTTTATTTCTTAGAGTTTCTTCCTCATGTTCTTTCCACAGTTGAACTCGGCCTTCTCATTAGGGGTCTAGACCCAGATGTCTATAAAGCACTACCTAAATAGAGTATAATTGAATTGCAGAAAAGCAACCATGCCAAGAAGACCATTTTCAGGTTAATCACTCCACTGGAGGGCAATCATGGCAAATACATCATGCCTAAAAATAGAAAGAATCAGGTAACAGAAGCACAGAAACTCCAGGAAACACAAAGTGCTCTAGGGTGGGGTAATATTTCCCTATAGAACCAGAACTACTGGAGACGCTATTCACTCGTTCTGGAGATGTTCCTGATCATGCTGTACGTTTTTACTGCAGTAAGCAATAATTTTGTGAGCATTCACAGCTATAAATGATGCCATATGGTTTAGGCCTTTCAGCGGAGTCCCGAGCAACAAATCAGGCAGTCAGTGATGTCAAGCCAACTTTGCGTTGCTGCTGGAAGAACGAAATGCCGAATGAAATGCAGGAAATCCAGTCACATATGGGGCATAGAATAGAAGTGGAAACCCAGGGATTAGCAGTTTTTTAGGTTTTCATGTTGGCAACTGTAATAAACACAGCGTGGCATTAAAGATTTTGGTACATCAGTTTCAGCATGTAGCTTTGACTTAGGCATCTACATCTACATATCTCAATATTACCATCAAGGAACCAAACCTCAAGAGAATCCAGGGAAAAGCCCAAATACAAACATTTAATAGAAAAGTTGGTACCATAATCCCCTGTAAATCACAATCAAATCAATCAATAATCAGATCAACTGAACAGATGATTCACTTATCTGGTAAACCTTTAGGAAGACTGCATGCAGTAACCACACCCACATAAGTAGTGCTGGCCAGGCTAAATGCTAACCCTACCAGAATCTTCTGGACACAGACATGGCTATGTTATGCTATGCTTTGTGGCTGTGGGCCATCACGTTGACATAAACCAGCCAATAAAAGCAGAGCTTATCCTTTTATTTAATAAGCTCACCATTAAAGGAATTTCTTGTTTCATTTTATTTGAGGTAGCATAACAGGGTGGTACATTTTATTCAGGATAAAATTCTATTATTAAATAAATTCTATTTTGCCCTCACCTTGAGAAGTTGTAGAAAAAGCTAATTGTAGCAAAGCACACCATTTCTCAAAACAAAGAAACAATTCTGCTGGTCTTTCTTTACTTTAGGAAAGCAGAATAGACTGCAATAGCGATGGCCCAGCATTATGTGCTAGCTGGGTGCTAGGCTAAATGCTAACTCTACCAGAACCTTCTACAATTTCTGGACACAGAGTCACTGAGGATGATTACTCTATCTAGCAATATATATATATATATATATATATATATATATATATATATATATATATATATATATATATATATATAATCATATAAATATACAAATATACATATATAAATCTTGTTTTTTAATAACATTGCTAGGCTATGCTAGGTAACATAACAGGGTGGTAAATGGGCTTGCATTCTGAGCATTTTTCACCCTAGCCAGTCCCATCATCACTGTTACGTACACAAACAACAACTGGAGAAGCTAAAGGCTATATAAAACCATTCTCACTGTTTGAGAATCTACAACTGCGGTTTTATTTGTATGAAAGGCTGAAATAGGAGAAAATTATAATTTTGCTAAAAGTACACAATTATTTATATTGGGAGTAATTTTAAAAGTTAAAAAGTGGGGAAGCAATATGGCAATAGTGGCAGAAGTAGGTCGCACTGGCAGTTCAAAATTCAGAAATTCACCATCAAATTTCTATCTACATTCCCTATTCCAGTATTGCACAGCCTGTGAACACTGCAGCTCTTGTTTTGGAGTTAAAGATTATACACATTGAGAGTAATGGATTTTTTTTCTGTTTGATTTTCACTTCTAAGGTGGAGTGAAAACCCACTTGATATCCAAGATGTGTTCTTCTTTTCTTTTCTTTTCTTTATTTGTTTATCTATTGTCTTTGGGGCTTTTTTCTGGTAGCCAACATTTCTTTCATCATATTGCACATCTTAACAGCACTCCCTTCTCAGTATCCTAGCAACTAGTACACATCTGTTGGGAGTGAGCCTGCCCTGATGTATGTCTCTAAACTATTCTATTTTGCCTCCACCTTGAGAAGTTGTAGAAATAGCCAAATGTAGAAAAGCACACCATTTCTCAAAACAAAGAAACAATTCTGCCGGTCTTACTTTACTTGAAAGGATTTGAGAAGCATTCTAGCAGATTTGTGTAATTCTCAGATCTGAGTAATTATGTAATTCATTACCCAATTACAGGATTAACACTTCCTGCAGTCCTGACAATAAAAGGGCTTCAAATTATTTTAATCGAACATCAAGTGATGGTTCTGTAGACCACAGAACAACCCCTTTGGTACCGTTATGAAAAGTGTGAAGAACCTTTAGATTGGTGAAGACCCTTTACATCAAGTGATGGTTCTGCAGACCACAGAAGAACCACTTTGGTACCATTATGAAAGGTGTGAAGAACCTTTAGATTAGTGAAGATTAGTGAAGGTGATGGTTCTGTAAACTGCAGAAGAACCACTTTGGTACCATTATTAAAAAGGTGAAGAACCTTTCAATTGGTCAAGGCCCTGTCCACCAAGTGATGGTTCTGTATACCACAGAAGAACCACTTTGGTACCGTTATGAAAGATGTGAAGAACCTTTCAATTGGTGAAGACCCTTGACATCGGGTGATGGTCTTGTAGACCACAGAAGAACCACTTTGGTACCGTTAAGAAAAGTGTGAAGAACCTTTCAATCGGTGAAGGCCCTTTACACCAAGTGATGGTTCTGTAGACCACAGAAGAACCACTTTTAGTTCTATAAAGAAGAGGGATTGTGTTCTTTTCCACTGCAGGGCCAAATGGTTACTAGGGTCATGCTGTACTGTTCTGCACCAGTGCGGACCCATAAGACCCGTTATCACCAAGCCGTTTGAAAAATGTCAGTCACTCCAGCGAGCTCACAGCATACGTCTGTAGTCTAGTATGAAGACTGTGTCCGTGGCAGAGACTCAAGAGACCTGCAGTGAAATGTCCCGACTGAGCCCCACATTTACATTCCAATAAAGCTTATTGATCACAGGCCTCTGAAGTCTGACTTTCTGCAGCTTTACAGAACTTCTAGACAACGACTCCTCATATTTTCCTCCATGAAGCTCATGTTAATGCTCAGTAGAGCACAGAGACGCTCCTTTAATAGAGCTGATATTACTGAAATGCTTCATTTTCAATGGGCAGACCTGCAGCTGAAACAGGAGCCTAGTGCAGCCCAACATTTTTAACATCAACATTTTAATAGATCATTCTCCTCATTATGGCTTTTAGAGAAATGTGTTTTTGGGGAGGGAGGGTAGTGCACTATAGACCCCTGTGGTGAGGCCTAAGCTTTCGGCCTTTGTTTTCCTTCCATTACTTTTACTTTTCTACTTGAAGTAGTTCTGAAACCTACACTTTTACTGGAGTAAAAAGCTTCAGTTGATACTTGGAAGTCTTTTAAACCCGTTTTAAACTCGTATCTCCACTCACTTCTACCTGAGTAATGAATGTGAATAGTTTTGACACTTTTGATTATAAGCTTATTTTTTTAACCAAAAATGGTTCTTCTATATAATCTCTTAAAGAACCATTTGAAGAAAGAGTGTAGGGCAAGATGTTCAGTTCAATTTGGTTTAGCAACTTCTAATTTTTTTTTTCAGGCAACTTCAGTCCTTTTTATGTCGTCCAGGCATCAGACACACAAACAGGCAGACAGAAATTTAGTGTTACTGATACTGTTAGTTTTGCAAATGAATCTGCATCCCTGTGTCTGGAAGATACAAGGCTCCTGAATTATTAGACAGTATTTGTCCTCTTTGTAAATGTCCACGATTTTCAAAAGGTCACTGATGGTTTATCTTAGAAATGAAAGCCCAGTTTGGAACGGTCACTGTCTTTTTTGTGTACTGTTATTAAGCAAGGACCAAATGGCAGAAGATAATGTGGTAGGATGTTAATGAATTCAAGCAGAATGACCCGGTAATGTAGCCCATAAACTGATTATATCACCTTCCCCACAGCCATCCCCATTTTTTGATTGGATATTACAGCCTAGACACGAACTTGGGTTAATGAAATTAGCCTGGTTTCATTAGCATTTGACAGAAATGTGATGAAGGTAGATTTTGCTTATGTTTGTGTCTGATTAACAAGTTTAATTTGGTCAACAACCAATCCTGTACGTTTGTGTCCTCAGCTGGAAACCAAAAGCTCATTCTCCTGATTGGTTGACAGAAGCTTGATGCGATATGTGTACGTCTGGCCGAGGAGAGCTGAGGATGACACAGTAGCTGAAAGATCTGACCTTGCCCAGGAGCGATCACTCAGCGTTATTGAGTCAGGTCGAGGGTGACAGGTGAGAAATGCTGGGCTGGATTAGAAAGGATCCATCATTGGGAAAATTTTCTTCCTATTGACCTCCTGAGAAAGAATGGCCTTTTCACTCTCTGAGAGGCAGGGGATCAGGTCTGGACACCTCGTTGTCCAGTGGGCAGTTATGGATGTGGCACGTGGTGAAGGGCCAGATCTAGATGTTATTAAGTGTGGGTGTGTTGTAGATTATGTTCAGAGGTGGGCTGTAACCAGGACTTTCTATGGACTTTCCAAATGCATCTACACTGAGTGATGGCACAGAAAAAATATTTTTGGTTCCATAAAAAACCACAGGCCTCATTCTCCAGTATCTTCCTAAAATGTTCTTAAATTGTCTTAATAGTAAGTTGAGTAGTTTAGGATCTGCAGTCCACTTGCCAAGCCAGCCTTTCTAAGGTGGATACATCGGTTACCAGCTAACGCTGCAGTAACAATGCTGGGCAACCTGGTAATCAAGCCGTGCTAATGGCTCGGTAGTATTGTTGGATGAGCCTGGTATCTGGGCAATGCTAACTCTGCGGTAGTGATGTTGGATGAGCCCAGTAGCCTAGTCATGCCATTGTAGCGATATTGGACAATGCCCATAGCCGTCTACAGTGCTTAGCGCACTTGATTGAGTGAAGTAAAGCGACTGGTGTTGGGAGGAACAGAAAGAAGACATGAAAGGCCCGTTCTGCTGTGTTTGGACTCCTAGTCCGGCTCACCACCTCAAACTCAACCCCAGCAAGACAGAGCTGCTGTACATCCCAGAAACTGCTGGACCTAACAATGATCTTGCCATCTCCTTTAAGAATTCACTGGTCGCTCCACCTACAGAAGCTCGAAGCCTTGGTGTAGTCATGGATGATCAGTTATCGTTCTCAAGTCATGTTGCAAGCGTAACTTGGTCCTGCAGATCTGCACCAAGAGCCCTTCCAGCTTCAAGTACGGCTCGGCTCGACCCGCCATCCTTTAAGATCCACAGAAGACGAACGTCCAGACTTTTTTCTGTCCTGCACCGAAGTAGTGGAACGAACTTCCCCTGGGTGTCCGAACAGCAGAGTCCAACGCTCGCTGTCCTCAAACCCAGACTGAAGACCCTCCTCTTCTGAGAGTACTTGGGTGAAGAGTAGAGGATTATGTTCTCCATATTGACTTGTGTTTAGTAGAGTCTAAACCTAGAGGATCTTTGAATTGAACACCAAACTGGATGTACTAGGATATTCTGTTGCAGTTCTCTGTTGTTGCTGTCTTTCAAAAACATTGTATCTCCAAAATGGCAGTGTTAGTGAAGAGGGGTAAAACCTTCATAACTTTGAATGGAAGTCAATGTAAAAAGATTTTATTCCAAGTTATTTTGGAGCATTTCTATTGGTCTATATATCGTACCATTTGGAAACAATGTAAAGATCAACTGCCAAATTCAAATTAGGTGACAAAAATGAGATTCAAAAATTGAGATTTGAAAAGTGTTTGTAGGAAGGCTTTCATGTAGCTTTCTAAATGATCTCTTTCATAGGTATTATTTCCCGGATTGTGTCAGCTATACATCTGGGTACTTCCTTAATTAAGAGGTATTGTTTTAAGCCTTGCTGTGGCTGGTGCAAGAGCACAGTAAAACCTGCAGTGGTCAAATTACACAGAGTGGGTAATTCCTCAGAGCCGCTAGCTGGACATGTATATGTAGACAAGAGGAGATGCTGAAGCAGCATATGTCCCCTAATTAACTGCAAGGCAGCAAAGCTATTAGAGTTGCCCAAGACTAGTCCTTTGAAACTAGAGATACTGTGGAAGTACAGAGCACGGGATATCAGGAACAAAAACCCAAAGAAAAATCATAAAACTAGATAGCATTAAGAGGCGAGGTAACATGCTCGTGAGGCCTTAAACGCTCAGCAGAAAACTCATCCCTGTGGTCTACTGGTGGCCTGTAAAGACTCAGGCCACTTTAATGACTCAGTTCCTGCTTCTTCTCCCATATTCTACTCATTTTTACAGCAAATAAACATGAGCACCTTTTTCAATATCATTTTTAGGGGCATGAGGCCACAAACTGCTTAATAATGTAAGAGCTGCCTGATTTCCAAAATAGCCTTTGATTATCCACCTCCAAACGCTTTCTTTGATTTTTGACGAGATGCTTTCTGTTTCAGTTCAGCACTGAAAGGTCAGATGAAAGTTTTTTTTTTTCATTTTAATTAAAAAATGTTCCACACAGCACGTCCGGAGCTTTTTTTTTAAAAAAAGAAAAAACTCTTGTTCTTGTGCTCGGCTTGCAAACCTTGGAGATACATTTAGCAAAACTGGGCTCTGTGGACGTGAAGGTAGACTGTGGAGAATAATTACACAATGGGATCCAAAAGTCTGAGAGAAGAATTTTTTCATTTCAAATTACAGTTTGATAATAGCATGACAATTTGAGAGGAACTGTTGGAATTTTAACATTTAAACATGAATTTTAGACTTTCTTACTTTTTCAATTTTGTATTTTTTTGCTGTAAAGGTGCCAAAGACAGCATTTATTGGGTATTGTAGTTGTTTAAAAAGGTAAAGGTGCACGTATTTGTCACTGTACAGCGAAATGTGTCCTCCACATTTAACCCATCTGGTAGTGAACACACACTCACACACACACACACATGTGTTAGGGGCAGTGAGTACACACACACCCAGAGCGGTGGGCAACCAACTCCAGCACCCGGGGAGCAGAGAGGGTAAAGGGCCTTGCTCAAGGGCCCAACAGTAGCAGCCTGCCGAGCCCGGGAATCGAACCCACAACCCTGTTATCGATATCCCGGCGCTCTAACCGCTGAGCGCTGAGCGCCCTAGTTTGATGTATGAAGTGAAGTATCAGGCTTTGAGTTTCATTTCAGTGTAAAAAAAAAAAAAAAAAAAACATAAAACAAACTTCTATAAGTTGGACAGCATTGCATTGAATATACACATTAGCACAAACTACACTTTTGCTAGTTCCGACTCGTCAGTTCTGTCAGCATATAATGCTGGTGGCATATATGAGGAGAGGGGAAAGAGGAGCTGGATTTCCGGTGGCTTCTGCTTGTGGTGGGAAGCCAGTCCCCTCTCTCAGATTAAGTGGCGCTAGGAATGAGAGATTTGACAGAGCTAAAAGGATGTGGCGGGGTGGTGGAGGGTTGCGAAGACTTGTCATGGACCCAATAACAAAGTAGTATTCATATTAATAGGATAGTATAGGACTTATTGTGTGATAAGGGGTTAATACCATATTCTCAACCTTCACCTGCTATGCAATGTATCTCCACTACTGCGTTTTCTCTTCACCTGCTTCCTGTAGCTGCTGCCCGCATCAAATTCAACCCCCTGACGCTGGTCTACAAAGCCCAGACTGGACCAGCCAGCCCCTCCGTACTTGATGACAATGGTCAAAAGCCGATCTGCACCAAGAGCCCTTTGAGCTTCAAGTACGGCTCGGCTCGACCGGCAATCCTTTAAGATCCACGGAAGATGAGCGTCCAGACTTTTTATTGTCCTGCACCGAAGTGGTGAAGCGAGCTTCCCCTGGGTGTCCGAACAGCAGAGTCCAGCGCTCGCTGTCTTCAAACCCAGACTGAAGACCCTCCTCTTCCGAGAGTACTTGGGTGAATAGCAGAGTGGTCTCCTTACTGACTTGTGTTTAGTAGAGTCTAAACTTAAAGGTATCTTTAAATTATTAGTCTATTCTAACTAGCTGAGGTTTTTCTTGGGTAAATAGCAAAGCACTTTTGTAAGTCGCTCTGGTGAAGATGCCTTAAATGTAAATATAATGTATTTCTATGTATTTTGTTTTTATATACGTAAATATGAATCTTTCTATCTTTGTATCTTCTAGCTTTTACCTTGTTTTTGTCCTGCGACTGACAGTTATCAAAGCATTTCACTGCTGTGTATAAATGAGTATATGACCTGGCCAGTGGAGGCCAGCACCGCACTGGCGCATTGTGGGGAAAGAGAGCGTCATCTACCCACCCTGGGGAGGGCAAGACCAATAGTGCTCTCTCTGGGCCTTGGCTGCCGACGGATAGCCACATGACCGGGATTCGAACCAGCAGTCTTCTGATCATAGTGACAGTGCCTTAGTCCATCCTGGGAAGGGCACTTTTTACTACCTCATATTGTTGCTATTCTATTTTCATTCCAGTGTCAATCATATGTGAACTTCCTCTTGCTCCCATGGTTTTGCATAACTTTTTAATGACGTTTTGTGATACATGCAATACTGGACATGCACGCCTCCTGCAGATGCCCTTTTCCATAGACACTCTCCGAGATCATGGCTGTTACCACCTCTAAAAAAAGAACTGCTATCTGTGCCAGATTTACTAGCTCTCACATTTCACCTATCAAAGTCTTTGTTACTAGGCTGTGGGTACGCTGTAACTGTAACCTGCGAGGGCTCTGGCTCGCAGCCGTCTATGAGGTAACATGTCTTTCTCTTCCAGAGACCAAGCGCATGAACTTCTGCACTCCATAAGCTATTTGTGGCACTTGTGCCAAGCCTTTAAAATTGATTCTGCTTCTTTTTACTGCTACATAGGACCATTTGGAGGTGTTCGCATAGTGCTACATCCTGTTCAGCATACCCAACATGTTGAGGCCCTGGGGCTAGATTCACAGAACCTTTCCTAAGACAAAACTTAAAGAATCTGAATAGAAACATTAGGAACTTCATAACAATGGGCCTCGTTCCCCCAATATCTTCCTAAAGAATGTTTTCAAAACAATCCGTCTACTTCAGATTCATGGTGTGTTTTTAAAGAGCAGAATTGTTCACAGCTCTGCTCTGAAAATGATGTACCCCATTGTCCTCCTAAACTGAACAATTCCCAAATAAGAAAACACTGGAGAATGTCCAAGTTGTTTTTTGGGAAGAAAGTTTTTAAGAGTTGATGCATGGTTCACTTTAAGCCTATTCTCAGAGCTTATACCACTCCTGTGAAGCCTCAATCGAAAGAAACGGGTCAATTATCCATACGGCCATTTATTTATATTAGTAACAACCCAGATAGCGAGATGATGCTGATAAAGCATTGATTTCTGATAAAGCATTGATTGAATCAGAATCAGCATTTTAGTTTTATTTTGGAATCAGTACAACATTGGATTAGCGTTATGTATGGAGGAACAAAATACCTCAAGCTGAGCTTGAGCGTAAAAACAGGACACTGCCGAAAGGGAAGACAACAAGAAGCAGAGCTTTGGATAGGGGCAAGGGCAAACCCAAACAGAACACTAAGCAGCGCTCAGGCAGAACTGGGTCAAACCAAACAAAACCAGCAAAGTGACAAGAGGGGAAATGAGAAACAAGGCGAGCCGAGGAGCGAGCAAACCTGACGGTTTTCTTAGAGCAGACCATGGACCACACTGAACACCGTGTTTGCGGCAGGGCTAATTCACGGCACCTATCAGTCTATGAACTGGGCTTAAGAAACCCCAGTCCCAGGTGCCGTGAATCGTGAGCAACGAGGAGGAAGTCCTTATTTGGAACTGTGGGCGGAGTCCTAAGATTGCCTAGGCTGCACCCTCTGATCTGGAACCTCAACTGAGGGCATGGACATTAATACAGGGGAGAGTGAGGAATAGGCTATCTGATGTAGTTTAGCATGTGATTGTGATTTGGATCATTTGACATCCCCTCGGCTCTGCTGGCTTTAATTCTCAAAATTCACATTTTACACCAACAATAACTTTAGTAAGTAACTCAGTACAAAATGTAGTAACAGAAGTTCAAAACTTTGTTAAAATTAAAATTTGTTTGTATGCATAACTGTATGTATGTATTTATTTATATAAATGTATTTATGCAAGTTTTAAGTTTCAAGTTTATTTGTCATTTGCACATCATGTCAGGACATACATGCATTGAAATGCTTGAGGTGAGGCTCAGATAATCACTCTACAGAAGGGCAGCATAATATATATATATATATATATATATATATATATATATATATATATATATATATAAAATATAAGTAATATAAAGTGCCCGAGTGAAATGATATTGGGGTCTTTTAGCTTCACAGTTTGTATAGAAGCCTGATAGCCTGCGGGTAGAAACTGTTTATTAGCCAGATTATTCTGGCCTGGATGCTGCGGTATATTTAAGCAAATCTATTTCTCTGTTACTGTGCTAATATTTACTGATATTACTGAAAAATAAAATATCCATATTTGACAAAGTCTTATTTTTATTATTCGTATCATAATTATGCTTTTGACCCCTGCTGTACATAAAGCAAGGCTGATTTACTATATTCCCCTGCAGTAACAGGATTGTTTGAAGGGTTAAAGATGACTGAAGTAGTTTTGGGTTTCTGTTGTTTTTTTGTTAAAATTTCAAAGTTGTTTCAGTATTAATTTAATGTGCAAAAGTGCTGAAGAATCAACGCTGATTCAGTGAAATTAATGTTGGCAATTGATTAAATGTTCATTCGGTGAATGATTGCTGTCTTGGAATTCAGTTGGCACAACATTGCATATGTTTTGGGATTGTCCTGCTATATATATATATATATATATATATATATATATATATATATATATATATATATATATTCTTTAGTTTTGGTTTAACCTCACTTTTTCTATATTTCATAGTTGGATTTTCAATACTTGTTTATTTCAAAACATGTTTATTGCAATACATGAAAGGTCATGCACTAAACTCTTCGGAGCATTAGGTAAAACCATTGGTTTTCAATTATTATATAAATATTTTGAAGTGTAATTTTGTCCTTATTTTCTTTAGCTCTTTATAGCCTCTGTGTGTATACTGTATATATGTACTGTCTGTACTCATGGGCCCCACTGCTCATCTTATCCTAATAAACAAAATGTTGTTAAAACAAATGGTTAATATTTGTTTTTAAATTCAACATCAACAACAACAACAACAACAACAATAATAATAATAATAATAATAATAATAATAATAATAATTAAGAAGTTAACTCAAATATTATTATTATTATATTTTTACTTTTTGTTCTTAAGCCATTTGTTACCTTTTGTTCTGCATTTTGCAGCTTATCATAAACATAATGACATTTGTAATTTTAATTAACCATTATTTCTGTAATTCAGTTAAATCCTTGTAAAACGGATGAAAAACTAAATTACGCATTCAAAAAAAGTTAGTAAACAAGATCCAGACATGACAGTGGAGGAAATGGATGGAGGAAAAGAATGCTCCTTGCGAAATGAGAACTGTGGCATGATGTTGGTAAATGATTATTTTCCTCATGTAAAAACTAACAGTACTTTTACAACAATCTCCATTTTTAATCCTGTTAAATTAGTGGTTTATTCTCTAATTCTCAACTGTTTAAACTGTAAATCTGACCTCTTACAGACCTCTAGTGTGAGGCTCACGAGCAAAGGCATTCATTAAACTAGCAAAGGCATCAGTTACGTTAGCATAGGCTTTATTTATGCTAGCTGGTCAAAGGGACATTGTGAAAGAGCCAATATAACTGAGTTCTAGCTATAGTTCACATGTAGTTTTATTCTGCAAGGGATGTGTGACAGTAATATTACTAATAACATCATAATTATTTATATATATATATAATTATAACATTATTATTATTATTATTATTATTAGTAGTAGTAGTAGTAGGAGTAGTAATAGTACTAGTAGTAGTATTAAATAGCAATATTAATAGACAAGCAGAGGGGTACAGCTGCGCCCCTCCAAATTCTGTGTGTTCCTCAGTACAGCAAGTAGGCTAGAAATGCCCCTGGAGTGAAGAAACCTAAAGCACCCAAACCCACCATTGAACCCCATGAGCCCACCGCTCAGAATGTGTGTTCTCATTTCTAGTTTGCTAGAGTGTGTGTGTGTGTGTGTGTGTGTGTGTGTGTATTCACAGGGATGGGTTAAATGCAGAGGTTGAAATCCATTAGGCCGCTGTGAGACGGCTGTAAAGTGTGTTTCTAATTTATTTTGCAGGGTTTTTTTTTATATAAATATATATTTAGGTTGGAAAGCTCATCTGGTTCAAATGGTGCGGTGGTGAATTAATTACACTGCATGATTTTACCAGCCTTTTCAGCGACTGGTATAACCAGCCCCTCCATCTGTTACAATTAACCCCACCTGAGGTTATTCCTAATGTTTCAGCTGAACTGTCCATTAACAGCAGGAGCTGCAGGAGCTGGCAGCAACGTTTACATGTTCCTTTCCAGCAGAGATGTGTAGGTTCTCTGTATAAAAATGCCACTGACCATGCCTGAATATTAGTAGTAGATAAGTACTGCCAATAGAATAGGACTATCTGGAGCAGACATGAACGTATTGGCACCATGCCTAATGGCAGGCATGAGCTAGAAGGGTAATAATAATAATAATAATAATAATAATACAATGTAACCCCAGGAGCTGTGGTTGCCGCCCATCGCTCCGAGTGTGTGTCCTAATTTTCACCAATTCTGTCCGAATTGTCCGATTAAGCAGACAAACATGAACCTATTGGACTATGGCAGGCATTAGCTAGAGTGGTAATAATAATAATAATAATAATAATAATAATAATAATAATAATAATGGTATCTGAATCTTAGTGGAAGTATTGCCACTCCCTTAAGCAGACAAATATGAACCTATTAGCATTGTGCCTGATGTCAGGTGAGGGCTAAAGTGGGGTATAAAGCCCCCCCAGTTCTTCTCAAACAGTGGAAGAACTGTGTTTTCTGGAATGATGGTGGTGGAGCTCCATCCAATACTTTTGGGTTGAGTTTGAGTGGGGGAGTTGGGGATGATGAGGTCACTAATTCTCTTGTCGCTGAATGCAATCAAATCCCCACAGCAAATCTTCTCCAAAATCTAGTAGAAAGACTTCTTCTTCTCTGGACAGTGGAGACAGTTACTCCACCAAAAGCAGGACCAGCTCTTGTTAATACCCTTGATTTCACCAAAACAATGGACAAGGAAGTGTCCTAATACTTTTGTCCTAATACTAAAGTGTATATATCTCAAGTGAACTCATGCCGCCGTGTTAAAAACATCCGCCAAATTAGCAAATGATCACAAAACTGGTTTCTAGCCAGCAGCTTTCCGGCTGAGGACACGGGGGATGCATACATATTAATGATATGCAAACAATTGCCCCTTGCCCAAAAAAATGAAGCCAAATTACCACAGTTCATCCACTTAAGGTGAAAGTGGAGGAGGAACGAGTTGTCTGACTGCCAGAATGACAAAACCTTGTGTTCTGAACATCCATCCGTCTATCTAAGCTTTGAACTGTTACGGCAGGGGGTTGAAAACCAAACAAAAGGTTTCCCAGCACTGCTCCTTTTCTTTTTTATCCACGAGCACCGCAGATGAATGACTATATGTGTGTGTCTTGGTGGTCACACTGTATAAACCTATGCAGACTCTCTGTCAGGGGGTAATTACAAAGGCTAGGAAATGCCTGAATAATAAACGGACTCCCAGAGAAGGCCAGCTGGAATGCAAGTAATCAACTCCTTTAAAAAGAAATGCATTGTGTTTGGACTGCTGAGTTTCTGCAATTAGACGAATGGAATTGTGCAAAAAATATTTAAAAATATATATATACAATAAAAAATTGAGCTGCAGAACAGACATATTGGAAATGCCGTGGAGGTGGTCTAGTTTCTGTTAATTGTGCAAGATATAAGTAGTTTCTTTCAGGGCTTTCTTTCATGCCCTGGAAATGTACAACCAAGGGCTTCGCTGTGGAACACCAGCAGCTGTTCTGAGAGAAGTGGAATAGCCGGCGGCACAATGAGAGAATGCAAATAGTCTGGCAGAAAAAAAGAAACACTGGCACAGCAGCTAGACAAACATCTGTAGTGGATGCCTGCTGTCGCACTGTGTCAGTACAGCAGTAGTGGAGTAAAGGGAAGTCTTCTAAAGATCTTGTAAAGTCTTGTATTTTCTTTCCCTTTTCTTTTGAGGTCCACCTGACTTGTCATTTGTGGGTTTATGTGCCAAAATCAGCCGTAGTTCAACCCTTTTTTTTTGCCCTTTGGATGATAAGCTCCGCTCTGATTGGCTTCTCCGTATTGTTCCTCATTCAAAAAAACAGTATGGACTAAAATACTCCTTATAACTTGCATGAATAGGATCAGACATGGATATAAGCTGTAGACTGAATGGGATAATATACTGTATGTAAATATGTTGGTTTTCAGAACAGGCTAAATTTCCATATATGGACTCTACAGACTGTACAGAAAATTTGATTTTCCGTTACATTACAGAGTCAGAAACCACTCCTATGTTCAGTTAATTTCCCGGAGATATTGCTGATCAGATATAAGATACGGAAGATACACCAAGAAGCTATTATTGAGAAAAGCAAACAGAAAAGAAGAAGAGCATTGGATCAAATCAGTCTGCTGAAGATGCTGCTCTTCTCAGAACAATGGGCTGAACACCCCAGAGTCCTGACCTCTACATCTTTGAATGTGTTTGAGGAAAATGAGGTTCTTTACAGCTCTGTGAAAAAGTCAGAGACCACAGTTTTGTTTATTCAATTTCCAAGAGATGTTTCTGATATTTCTGCAAAGTCATTCCAAGATTTCAATTTTCTGAAAATGATTGAAAAGTACAGAAAAAATGGGACATCTTACAACCGTGCAAGACCTGGTAGACCACCAAGCTTTCATCTATGAGGAAGAAAAATAAGCTCTACTCTCACTTTTGACCTAAAACCAGTTCTTCTGTTCATTATTCCACTGTGAGAAGACGACTGTGGGTCAGGAAAGGATGATCAAGAAGCTGAAGAAGAAGAAGCTGCCAGTGTTCTCAGAACAATGGACTGACCACCCTAGACTCCAGACCTTTACATCATTAAAGCAGAAAATGATCTAAAATCTGCTTAACCCCCACCTCCTCACCATCCTCTTACTCAACCTCCATCTCCTCACCACCCTCTTACTCAATACCCACCTCCTCACCACCTGCTTACTCAACCCCTATCTCCTCAACACTCTCTTACTCAGCCCTTATCTCCTCAACCTCCTCATACTCAACCTCCATCTCCTTAACTCCCCATTACTCCAAGTCCATCTTCTCAAGGCTCCATTACTCAAGCCAAATCTCCTTAACTCCCCATTACTCCAAGCCCATCTTCTCAAGGCTCCATTACTCAAGCCAAATCTCCTCAACTCCCCATTACTCCAAGCCCATCTTCTCAATGTCCCATTACTCAAGCCAAATCTCCTCAACTCCCCATTACTATACCTCATCTCCTCAAAACCCTCTTACTCAACCCCATCTCCTCAAAACCCTCTTACTCAACCCCATCTCCTCAAAACCCTCTTACGCAACCCCATCTCCTCAAAACTCTATTACTCAACCCCATCTCCCCAAACCCTTCTTACTCATAGTCATTAATAGCTGCTTCCGGATCTCTCTGCTTGTCCAGAAATGCATGTCTCCAGCTGTCCATAAGGTGGCGCTCAAAGTATGATTTGTATTTACTGCAATGGTGGAAAAGTGAACCACACTCCACAGCCCTGACTGATGTCAGTGTTGCAAAATCTGCCCACACTGGCAGAAAACTGACCAACCTGGTGACATTGGTTGCATAAACAGTCTGAACATTGGTCTCCCTCAGAGAAGCTGAGGTTATTCCATATTCGTTTAGTGTACATTGCTTGTACACCCCCCGTATTGTGGTGCATTGTGGGATTGCAACAGGGCAAATACGTTTTCGGACAATACTACAATATGGCGGAAAAGCAGTGCACTACACTCTTTAAAATAAAGCTGCTACAAATGGGTCTTTGAGTGACGCCATAGAAGAACTTGGAACCACTTTTGGTTCCATAAAGAACCATATTTGCCATAGAGATCTTAGAGTGTATATAGTAAATAGTGCACATTTTCAGACATAGCTTGGAAATGAAATCAATGGAAGGGTGGTCTCTGTAGATGGGCCCTTTAATGCTATCTCTGTGGTGTCTCTCCTTATTTACACATTTATTTGAATAGCTTTTTACAACTGGTGTTGTCACACAGCAGCTTTACAGAATCAGTAATTAGTAAAAAGACGAGAAATCAACAACATAAGAAGACAAGAAGACGTGAGACCCCCAGTGAGCAGCCAAAGGCGACTTAATGCAACCTGCCAGTGAAGCCTGTTCCTAAATACAACGGCAGAGAAGAATCCAGAATCATCATGTCCTCCGTGACTCGCTACAGAGCCAGGCAAACAACTCTAAATGGTTTGTTGATTAAGATTTGAGGGGGGCGAAGGGGATTGGGGGGTAATCAGCGCTGTAGCATAAACACTCACCAGGTAACCTTTCGCTGTTTATGGATCATCAGCTTCCAGTCTCGGGCTCCACGTGTGTGTAAACTGCCCGAAAGAATGATTACTCTTGGATTATTATGAAACTGGCTGGGATTAGATAGACAAAGCGAAGGGTGTGGGGTGGTCAATGAATTCTTTCCAAGCTTGAAAGATTTCCAATGCTTATTTTCCAAAACGCAATCACTGTAATATTCCCTTGGCCAACCTCCGTTTAATAGGAATGCAAATCCACATTGATCAACGGTGACCAACTTTTAATTATAATACCATACCACGATTAAATCTGGGTGAATGCTTGAAGTCATCCGTCTTTCCCCACCCAAAGCACTAACTTGCAGGGCAAGATGATGATTAATCTGAGGCTGACACAGGGAAGGAACGGTAGAAGTTTGAAAAATGAATCTGCAAATCAAAGTGTTCTTTTAAAAAGTAGGGCAGTGCGCGTTAATGGAAGAAAATATGACAGCCAGTAATGAGTGCACTTTGAATTCTAATGCACGTGAGGACAGCTTCTGGAATGGTAATGTAACTGTGCAAATGACTCAGCTAGCCCCTGAAAACAGGCTCCCCTCAGTTGATTTTTGCACAAATGGTACATTTTCTAAAGGTACAGATTTTTTCCTTTTTTTTTTTTTTTTTTTTGGTACAGACAATAAAAAGAACCTGGCAGATCGTAATTAATTCTTTAAAGTCTTGAAGGTGGACAACGCTAAGTCTATTTGATGGCAGCCAGACAGAACCCAGACGTTCTGGACGTCTGGCGCGGTCTTGCTTATATAAATTCGCTATTTAAATCTTTCAGACGAGTCCTCATTTAAGTCGTTTCCACATTATCCACAGATAACATGCTCTTTATCAGAGAGCTTTAGAGTCCCAGGTCTTTTGACTGACAGAAAAGCTTAATTTAGGGCATTCTATTGGCCAGACAAAAGACAAGTTGATGCAATCACTGTCTAGCATTAAATATCTATCCTTCCTTTAACCTAAAGTCTACCTGTCACATTTCTATGGCATGGGCATTTATACATTAACACGTGTACATTAGAAAAGAACTGAACATCTTTATGACAGAAGCTGATAGGAAGCTCCTGAAATCTGTGAATAAACATTTATGTGAAATGTGTAGTCCTTCAGGACTCATGAACTGTAAATCTGTATAATTTGGGATGGTACTGGCTTTCCAGAGGGACGATTCTACATTATTAGGGAAGAATCTGTATTAATTTGTTACCAGAGTAGTGATGTGGGCAGGTTTTTCAGAGGATCCTGCTTAATCGTGCATCAATAGCATGGATATTAATGTAACTCACACTCATAAAAGGTATTAGACTACACTTCTTCAGGGTAAAAACGCTGTCAGTGTGGCGGTACTCTACAGTGCTAATGGTTTAAGAAAGTAATTTTATTGAAATTTTTATTTCTTAAGTTGTATTCGTTCTGCACATCGTCTCTCGAATCCAGGCCATTTTTTTTTTATTTGTGTTTTAAGAAAGATGCCTCATTGGGAAGTTCAGGGGAACTGCCAAGGAAGGAATAGCTAAGTTAAGAGGGTGGCCCACTGTTTCACTGTGCACCACTGCTTGTGCAAACATAAACTTCAGAAGATAGGGTATTAAAAAGGACAAATATTCACTTTTAGGTATTGTGAATATAGTGTACCTGTAATGATGCACTACACTGACTTACATTCTTCTAGGTATTCTATTCTTTCTAGGAATTGTGGAGATGTTTGACCAAAGGGGGCATCAAACACCCATGTCTGAGGGGCGTGATGGTGTTTTACCGAAACATGATATGGGCAGTGGTGGCTCAGCGGTTAGAGCGCCGGGATATTGATAACAGGGTTGTGGGTTCGATTCCCGGGCTCGGCAAGCTGCCACTTGGGCCCTTGAGCAAGGCCCTTTACCCTCTCTGCTCCCCGGGCGCTGGAGTTGGCTGCCCACCGCTCTGGGTGTGTGTGTACTCACTGCCCCTAACACATGTGTGTGTGTGAGTGTGTGTTCACTACCAGATGGGTTAAATGCGGAGGACACATTTCGCTGTACAGTGTACAGTGACAAATACGTGCACCTTTACCTTATATGAGGTTAAGTAACAGGAGATCGGGGTTGAGTAAGTGGATGATGAGGTAGGTGTTGAGTAAAAGGGTGTTAAGAAGACGAGGGTTAAGTAAGAGTGTTTTAAGGAGATGGGTTTGATTAAGTGGATGTTGAGAAGATGGGGGTTCAGTAAGTGGATGTTAAGGAGGTAGGGGTTAAGTAAGAGGGTGTTGAGGAGATGAGGGTTGTGTAAGTGGAGGTTGAGGATATGGGGTTGAGTAACAGGGTGTTGAGGAGATGGGGTTAAGTAGGAGGGTTTTGAGGAGATGGGGGTTGTGTAAGTGGAGGTTGAGGAGATTGGGTTCAGTAACTTAATGTTGAGGAGATGGGGTTAAGTAAGAGGATGTTGAGGAGATGGGGCTTGAGTAAGATGATTGGGTGGAGTAAGAGGGTTTTGAGGAGATGGGGTTGAGTAAGTGAATGTTGAGGAGATGGGTAAGAGGGTGAGTAAGAGGGTTTTGAGGAGATAAGGTTGAGTAAATGGATGTTGAGGAGATGGGGTTGAGTAAGAGGGTTTTGAGGAGATAAGGTTGAGTAAATGGATGTTGAGATAGGATTCAGTAAGTGGATGTTAATGAGATGGGATTCAGTAAGTTGGTGGTGAGGAGATGGGGTTGAGTAAGAGAAGGTTTAGGAGATGGGGGTTAAGTAAGAGGGTTTTGAGGAGATGGGGTTGAGTTAGTAGATGTTAAGGAGATGATTCAAGATTCAAGAGTTTTATTGTCATATGCACAGCAGAAACAGACAGTTACGCTGTACAATGAAATTCTTACTTTGCTGTCCCTCCATTCACCAATAGATAAAGATAACAAAAAAGAAATTAATAATAAAAAATATATACAAAATAAATAAAGTATAATAATATAAGTTGAAGTAAATAAAATTAAACTTTTTCCCTTTTTACAATTAAAAAATTAAAATAAAAGTTACATGTGCTTTTATGTGCAAGTATGAGCAAGTATGAAGAGCAGCAGCTATAAAGTGCAGGTTCGAGTAAGAAATGTAAACAATAGTGTGCAAGTAGCGAATGTAAACAGTGTTCTGACAGCAGCAGTACAGTGAGTGTAAGGTGCAGTTAAAATCAGATTAGAGTTTAAAACCAGTTCAGATAGGAAGGGTTGGAGAGGTAGTGCGTGAGGTGTTCACAAGCCTGATGGCCTGTGAGTAGAAACTTTTTGTGAGTCTTGTGGTCCTGGACTTCACACTCCTGTAGCGTCTGCCTGAAGGTAAAAGTGTGAAGAGTGTGTGCTGGGGGTGTGTACTGTCCCTGATTATGTTGTGGGCTCTCCTGGTGACTCTGTTATGGTAGATGTTCTGCAGTGAGGGGAAGGCTGCTCCTGAGATGGACTGTGCGGTTTTGATCACACGCTGGAGAGCCTTTCTGTCCTGGGCAGTAGAGTTTCCATACCAGACGATGATGGAGCTGGTAAGAACACTCTTAATCATACTCCTGTAGAAGGTGCTGAGAATTTTGGCTGGCATGCCAAATTTTCTCAGCCTTCTCAGAAAGTACAGCCTCTGCTGGGACTTCCTGATGATGATCTGAGTGTTGTGGGACCAGCTGAGATCCTCACTGATGTGGATGCCAAGGAATTTGAAGGTTTTCACCCTCTCCACCTCAGTCTCCCCTATGTACAGGGGTGTGTGCAGCTCTCGCTTCCTCCTTGGATCGACAATCATTTCCTTGGTCTTGTCTGCATTCAAGGAAAGATTGTTGTCATGACACCAGGCCACCAGCTCAGCCACCTCTTTCCTGTACGCTGTTTCTTCCCCACCAGTGATCAGTCCAATGACTGTAGTATCATCAGCAAATTTGATGATGCTGGTGTTGTTCTGGGAGGCCACACAGTCGTATGTGAAGAGCGTGTACAGAAGGGGGCTCAGCACACAGCCTTGAGGGACCCCTGTGCTTACTGTTCTTGTGCTGGATGTGCGGCTGCCCACTCTGACTGACTGGGGTCTGTCTGTTAGAAAATTCAGCACCCAGTTACAGAGGGCTGGTGTCAGTCCGAGGGTGAGGAGCTTTTCTGAAAGTCTGTGTGGGATGACCGTGTTGAATGCTGAACTGTAATCAATAAAGAGCATTCTGACATATGTGTCCTTGCCCTCCAGATGTGTGAGGGCTTTGTGAAGAGCAGCGTTGACTGCGTCGTCTGTGGACCGGTTTGAGTAAGAGGGTGTTGAGGAGATGGGGGTTGAGTTAGTAGATGTTGAGGAGATGGGGGTTGAGTAAGAAGGTGTTGGGGAGATGGGGGTTGAGTTAGAGGATTTTGAGGAAATGGGGTTGAGTTAGTAGATGTTGAGGAGATGGGGGTTGAGTAAGAGGGTGTTGGGGAGATGGGGGTTGAGTTAGTAGATGTTGAGGAGATGGGGGTTGAGTAAGAAGGTGTTGGGGATATGGGGGTTGAGTAAGAGGATTTTGAGGAGATGGGGTTGAGTTGGTAGATGTTGAGGAGATGAGGGTTGAATAAGAGGGTGTTGAGGAGATGGGGTTGAGTTAGTAGATGTTGAGGAGATGGGGGTTGAGTAAGAAGGTGTTGGGGAGATGGGGGTTGAGTAAGAGGGTGTTGGGGAGATGGGGGTTGAGTTAGTAGATGTTGAGGAGATGGGGGTTGAGTAAGAAGGTGTTGGGGATATGGGGGTTGAGTAAGAGGATTTTGAGGAGATGGGGTTGAGTTGGTAGATGTTGAGGAGATGAGGGTTGAATAAGAGGGTGTTGAGGAGATGGGGTTGAGTTAGTAGATGTTGAGGAGATGGGGGTTGAGTAAGAAGGTGTTGGGGAGATGGGGGTTGAGTAAGAGGATTTTGAGGAGATGGGGTTGAGTTGGTAGATGTTGAGGAGATGGGGGTTGAGTAAGAGGGTGTTAAGGACATGGGGTTGAGTTGGTAGATGTTGAGGAGATGAGGGTTGAATAAGAGGGTGTTGAGGAGATGGGGTTGAGTTAGTAGATGTTGAGGAGATGGGGGTTGAGTAAGAGGGTGTTGAGGAGATGGGGTTGAGTTGGTAGATGTTGAGGAGATGGGGGTTGAGTATTGTATCTAAATTAGTAAACAAAAGGGGGACAAATTCGACTCACACTCCTTCAAGCTTCATTTTTTTTTACCCACTGCTGTTTTTTAGTATTTCACATAAATTGGCCGTACATTTGTACTTCAGTGCTTTTCCTTTTTTTCTGTTCCCGTATTGCAGAAACACATTAATGTTTCTCTGTCCTGTGCATTCAAACTCCAGCTCCCTCCCCATCGAAAGGCATCAGCCTTTTTTGGCTGCATTGACAGCTAGTCTAATTGCCTTAGGGCAGCAGATTCCTGGCTTGGGCCTTTGGGGCAGAAAAGACGTGGAGAGCAGCAGCAGTACGTGCCGGAATCGTAGGCCAGATAGAGCCTGCATTGTACTCTGCACTGTCAAAGGCTTCAGCGCTCCAGGGTCATGATTCTAGCTCGGGCTGAGAAGTCCCGTGAGGCTTTGTTTCTAAGATTCATTACTTTTTTAACACCACCAGTCATACTCCACAGTAACGTGTCCGAGTAGCAGTGTCATGTACAGCAAGCCTCCTCCCTGCTCCGGAAGCGTTATCGAAGGAGACAAAGAAGAAAATCAGAGATCATGTATTTTGGTAATAGCGCTGCCAGAGCAAGTTTAGTTTTTAAGCTATGTGACGGCTCGGCGTAACAGAAGAAGATTGCGGCCCAGATTCATGTATATAGAGTAATCAGCACTTCCGTAAGTGCGGCGTTATTTTCGGGAAGCCCTCTCATAGCTGCATTGTAATAATCCTGTCAGCGACTGTCAGCGATCATTACAGCTGAGTAGATTTAACAGCTCTGCCATTTGATGTGTATCAGAGATGTGCACGTCTTGTTTTATAAGATTGGGAAAATGTCTAATTAACGTGCAGTTTTTTTCCAATCCTGGATTGATGGCTGTATAGTAGAGGATGTCCCGACTGACTGCTGTCTACCGCACTACTCGAAAGCCTCAATTACAAAGACGTTTGTCAACATCTCCAGTCGACACTGGTCATGGTGGCGATGCATTGGATTCTATTAGCGCTGCAGCTCTGTGAACGGCCCTAATAAATCCTTAGCCGTACTGAACATCACTGAAAGAAGACAAAAGAGAGTTACCGTCACTAAAGGAACGCCGAGCTGAAACGTGGGAGTGTTGTGAAAAGTATAACACAGCATGTCAAACAATTCTTAGGCTTCATGCGCTGCTACAGAAATAGCTCTCCAGAACACAAAATCCTGGCAAAACAATGCAGATTCCGGCTCGTAGCCAGACGGCTATTTTCAGGAGTGTTTAAAGAGCCCTGAAACTGTTCCCACACGCAGGCTTAACTGCCATTAACTGCACTGTGCCTCCTTCATTACTCCATCCACATCTCCTCAACGCTCCATTACTCCATCCACTTCTCCCCAACGCTCTACTACTCCATCCACATCTCCTCAACGCTTCATTACTCCATCCACATCTCCCCAATGCTCCATTACTCCATCCACATCTCCCCAACGCTTCATTACTCCATCCACATCTCCCCAAAGCTCTACTACTCATCCACATCTCCCCAACGCTCTACTACTCCATCCACATCTCCTCAACGCTTCATTACTCCATCCACATCTCCCCAATGCTCCATTACTCCATCCACATCTCCCCAATGCTCCATTACTTCATCCACATCTCCTCAACGCTTCATTACTCCATTCACATCTCCCCAATGTTCCATTACTCCATCCACATCTCCCCAATGCTTCATTACTCCATCCACATCTCCCCAATGCTCCATTACTCCATCCACATCTCCCCAACGCTCTACTACTCCATCCACATCTCCCCAACGCTCCTTTACTCCATCCACATCTCTTCAATGCACCATTACTCCATCTACATCTCCCCAACGCTTCATTACTCCATCCACATCTCCCCAACGCTCTACTACTCCATCCACATCTCCCCAACGTTCTACTACTCCATCCACATCTCCTCAACGCTTCATTACTCCATCCACATCTCCCCAACGCTCCGTTACTCCATCCACATCTCCCCAACGCTCTACTACACCATCCACATCTCTTCAATGCGCCATTACTCCATCCACATCTCCCTAATGCGCCATTTCTCCATCCACATCTCCCCAACGCTCCTTTACTCCATCCACATCTCTTCAATGCGCCATTACTCCATACACCTCTCTGCAATGCGCCATTACTCCATCCACATCTCCCCAATGCGCCATTTCTCCATCCACATCTCCCTAATGCGCCATTTCTCCATCCACATCTCCCTAATGCGCCATTTCTCCATCCACATCTCCCCAACGCTCCTTTACTCCATCCACATCTCCCTAATGCGCCATTACTCCAAACACCTCTCTGCAATGCGCCATTACTCCATCCACATCTCCCTAATGCGCCATTTCTCCATCCACATCTCCCTAATGCGCCATTACTCCATCCACCTCTCTGCAATGCGCCATTACTCCATCCACATCTCCCCAATGCGCCATTTCTCCATCCACATCTCCTCAATGCGCCATTACTCCATCCACATCTCCCCAATGCGCCATTACGCCATCCACATCTCCCCAACGCTCTACTACTCCATCCACATCTCCCCAACGTTCTACTACTCCATCCACATCTCCTCAACGCTCTACTACTCCATCCACATCTCCCCAACGCTCCTTTACTCCATCCACATCTCTTCAATGCACCATTACTCCATCTACATCTCCCCAACGCTTCATTACTCCATCCACATCTCCCCAACGCTCTACTACTCCATCCACATCTCCCCAACGTTCTACTACTCCATCCACATCTCCTCAACGCTTCATTACTCCATCCACATCTCCCCAACGCTCCGTTACTCCATCCACATCTCCCCAACGCTCTACTACACCATCCACATCTCTTCAATGCGCCATTACTCCATCCACATCTCCCTAATGCGCCATTTCTCCATCCACATCTCCCCAACGCTCCTTTACTCCATCCACATCTCTTCAATGCGCCATTACTCCATACACCTCTCTGCAATGCGCCATTACTCCATCCACATCTCCCCAATGCGCCATTTCTCCATCCACATCTCCCTAATGCGCCATTTCTCCATCCACATCTCCCTAATGCGCCATTTCTCCATCCACATCTCCCCAACGCTCCTTTACTCCATCCACATCTCCCTAATGCGCCATTACTCCAAACACCTCTCTGCAATGCGCCATTACTCCATCCACATCTCCCTAATGCGCCATTTCTCCATCCACATCTCCCTAATGCGCCATTACTCCATCCACCTCTCTGCAATGCGCCATTACTCCATCCACATCTCCCCAATGCGCCATTTCTCCATCCACATCTCCTCAATGCGCCATTACTCCATCCACATCTCCCCAATGCGCCATTACGCCATCCACATCTCCCCAACGCTCTACTACTCCATCCACATCTCCCCAACGTTCTACTACTCCATCCACATCTCCTCAACGCTTCATTACTCCATCCACATCTCCCCAACGCTCCATTACTCCATCCACATCTCCCCAACGCTCTACTACTCCATCCACATCTCTTCAATGTGCCATTACTCCATCCACATCTCCCTAATGCGCCATTTCTCCATCCACATCTCCCCAACGCTCCTTTACTCCATCCACATCTCTTCAATGCGCCATTACTCCATACACCTCTCTGCAATGCGCCATTACTCCATCCATATCTCCACAATGCGCCATTTCTCCATCCACATCTCCCTAATGCGCCATTTCTCCATCCACATCTCCCTAATGCGCCATTTCTCCATCCACATCTCCCCAACGCTCCTTTACTCCATCCACATCTCCCTAATGCGCCATTACTCCATACACCTCTCTGCAATGCGCCATTACTCCATCCACATCTCCCCAATGCGCCATTTTTCCATCCACATCTCCCTAATGCGCCATTACTCCATACACCTCTCTGCAATGCGCCATTACTCCATCCACATCTCCCCAATGCGCCATTTCTCCATCCACATCTCCCTAATGCGCCATTACTCCATACACCTCTCTGCAATGCGCCATTACTCCATCCACATCTCCCCAATGCGCCATTTCTCCATCCACATCTCCTCAATGCGCCATTACTCCATCCACATCTCCCCAATGCGCCATTACGCCATCCACATCTCCCCAACGCTCCATTACGCCATCCACATCCCCTGAACGCTCCATTACTCCATGCACATCTCCTCAACGCCCCATTACTCCATCCACATCTTCCCAACGCTCCTTTACTGCATCCACATCTCCCCAATGCGCCATTACTCCATCCACATCTCCCCAACGCTCCATTACTCCATTCACATCTCCTCAATTCCTTATTACATCTTCTTAATTCCCTATTACTCCATCCACATCTCCCCCACCGCCTATTACTCCATCCACATCTCCTGAACGGTCCATGGCTCCATCCACATCTTCCAGATTTTAGAACTGGAACTGTCAGATTTAGAGCTTCTTTATTGGTGTTTCAGGCTCAAAGCTACTACATTTGCCAAGGGTTTGACCTTCTTTTACCTGACAAATCCAACAAATTACATGCATCACGCACAGCAGGCATGGAAACCATGTGATTTGATATTTGTCAAAAAAAGTAATTCTTCTATGCAGGTGTCAGTAGTAATGAACTGTCACCGAAGACCCCCCACCGCAACCACCTTGCACGACCCCGTGGACCAGCGAGAGCTGTAAAGGATAACTGTCTTTGGAATCGGCTCCATCCAGCTCCACAGACTTACCTTCCCCTCCTCTGTGCTATACATCATTTTTCCACATTAATGCTGTAATACAAACCCTGACAGGGAAGTGTTCACGGACTGCCCAAAGGAATTACAAGTTTAACAACCCTCTAATCCTCTTCCTGCACCTTCCAGCAGGCCTTACAGAATTATTCGGGGATTGGGTTTCATCAGAATGCAGATCCGCCACCTATTATGGAGTAGAGGTTAAGAAATTAAGCAGAAATTGCATGTAGTATCATTTCTTACTCAGCTCAAGAGCAATACCCCTTCTTCCCTCTAGAGTCCAGCTTTTACTGTAGTGAAGTTTCTAAACTAAACATTTTGCTGCATTTTGCGTTATATATATATATATATATATATATATATATATATATATATATATAAAAGGGACGTTTGATTTTTTATGATTTGGACCCTTTAAGGTAATCTATAAAGACAATCATCTTCAAATTTCAATTTAATTATGTCTAAATAGCTCTAACTGGTTAGTGGTGGTCATCATGCTTGCTTTTCAAGATCGTCTGCAGAGCTTCCTCACCCCCATTGCTGTAGGGTTGGCAGGTTCAACAAGGATCTCCAGCCTAAAGATGGAGAAGCCTAAAAGCGTTTTCTCTTGTATGGGCCATTCTGCAATAATCTCCCAATTTCAGCGGCATTACCTTCAAACAGATCTCACTGTTTAGCACTGGTTACTATACCTGCTTTTCTGTTAAAGGGTCTCTACAGAGCTTATTCACCCCGTTTGCCACAGAGTTTCCAGGTTCAACAAAGATCTCCAGCCTAAAGATGGAGAAGCCTAAAAGCTGCCCATCAGAAGATGAAACTTTTGGTATATTTTGAAACTAGCCCAGTTTGGTGGGAAACCCAGGGCCCTGACAACACCGATAACTATAAAATTGCATTTACATTGTTTACATTGTTTACATTGTATACAAAGTATGACTCTTCAGGTTTTTTTGGATGTTCTTCAATTTGAACCTGTGGAGGACCCTTTTTAGGTGCTTTGAGGAACCTTTAAGAAAGAGTTTTTAAAAGAAAAAGGTTCCTAAAGGGTTCCTCAAAGCACCTCAAGAGGTTCCATCCACAGTTTCAAACTGAAGAACCTCCAACAGTTCCTCAAGGATCTTTTACTTTTATCAGTGTAGAGCAACGCGTCTTCTTCCATCCACTGCAAAACACTCCATTGATCATCTAGTCTATAGCACAAGTAAAAGGTTAAGAAATTCAATATAAAATTGCATTTACATTGTATACAAAGTATAAGACTCTTGAGGAACTTTTGGATGTTCTTCAATTTGAACCTGTGGAGGAGCCTAAAAGCTGCCCATCAGAAGATGAAACTTTTGGTATGTTTTGAAACTAGCCCAGTTTGGTGGGAAACCCAGGGCCCTGACAACCCCGATAACTCTCTTCGTCCTTACTTACCCAGCACTAAAGCAATACTTCTTCTTCCATCCGCATCAGCTCTCGCTTTCTCTAAGCTCATAGCCGAGGCATTTGTTTTCACCGGAAATTGGCCTGATGAAGAATGAACACCAGTCGATTCGCCATGTGGAAATAAATGAGAAAGTACACCTCAGACATAATTTCTGCCAACTCCTGCTGATACTGTCGGCTGGCCAGCGTTATTGCTAAGAACAAAAGTATAAATATGCTTCTGCGCTGAACTTGCCAGAATGTCAATAGTGGGTGATGATGATTTCTGCTTGTGAATGAGAAACAGGATATTAAAGCCAAACTAAACCTGCGTTCTCTGAAGCCAATTACTGAAATGGATTAAACTCTTAAAACCTGACACTCATCTGAAGAAGCTTCCATCACTTTGAGAACTGAAGGCAGATATACGAGGATAGTTCCTGCTGCCCTTAGAAGCCGGCCCTCCAGTAGTTGGCCTCCACAATTTTGCGGATATGACATATTTATTGCATCGTTTGGCTAAGTGACACCCATTTATAGGTAATTTATTAGCCATCGGCACATGCATCAGCAAAACTGCTTGATGACTTCACCCTTGGGTGTAGTGAATTAGCCATCAGCCGAGGAATAATGTTATACGTCGTCTAAATTGAATCTGGTCATCTCTGAGTTTGATTGGAAGTGCCATAATCAATTATAATAAAGAGGAGGATATGATGGATGATGAAGGAAAGATACTGGCCCTTTTTTTGGAGTGTGTCTTTGACTCGTCTAAGTAACGCGTTCCTATTTTCAGCTACTCTCACCTGGATGTGAACACCCTCCCATCCTGCCAAGAGATAAGTGCAGTGTGAACACTTCTGGAGAAAAGAGAGGAAGAGAGAGAGAGAGAGAGAGAGAGAGAGAGAGAGAGAGAGAGAAAGAGCCGAGAGAGAGATTTCTATCTAATTTATTTTAAATATAATTAAATATAAATTCCTACATATTTACACTACAGATTACAAATTGTGGTTAATATTGCTATTTTCTGTCTAGAGAGAGAGAGAGAGAGAGAGAGAGAGAAAGAAAGAGAAACGAGAGAGAAACGAGAGAGAGAGAGAAAGAGAGAGAGAGAAATGAGAGAGAGAGAGAGAGAGAGAGAGAGAGAGAGAGAAAGAAAGAGAAACGAGAGAGAAACGAGAGAGAGAGAGAGAAACGAGAGAGAGAGAGAGAGAAACGAGAGAGAGAGAGAAAGAAAGAAAGAGAACAAAGAGTTTGAGAATAGAGAGTGAGTGAAAAGGGAGCAAACAGAGATAGCATGAGAGAGCGAGAGAGAGAGAAAGTGAGAGAGAGATCATGACAGCTTTCAAAATTTCAGCCTTCACACGGTGTTGGAATAGAGAGTGAGAGAGAGAGAGAGAGAGAGAGAGAGAGAGAAGCATGATCAGGGCGAGTTAAATTTGAGCAGTAGCCGTGATCACTGGAGCAGGAAGAGGGGGGTGTTCAATTAAATATTTCACCTCCACCATAGCAGTGGAGCAGCAGAGCTGCAGAGCCGAGGAGCTGCAGAAGGACGGCGGTCCCCGGGCTGTCAGCCGGCTCTCCGCAACATTCCTCTGCAGCAGCACAAGATCTTTTAATGAGAAAAAAATGGAAGCGTTCTTCTGCTTACCGTCGCCACTGCCCTTGATGTGACAACTCCAGATGCCATCTTTAAATCTTAATCCTGATTTGATCAAGGACTTTACTTTTGCACAAGCGTGCTGCGATGTTAATGGGCCAGTGTTTGAGGCGCAGTACAGTAGCCGGTGTGGTGAAGTCTGTGCAGTTGTATATGATATTAATATGAATTTATAGGAAGCGTGCCGTCACTGTCACTAAACGACAGGAGAACGACACAGATTAAAAAACTATTGAAAGGGCCCATATTTTACAGTGCTACAGGCGTAGACACACCGCACAGCCTTTCAATGATCATTCCAAAAGTAATTGCCCCCCTATAACCTAATATGTATTTAAGCCACCCTTGGCAGTAACAGCTGCAATCAAACGCTTGCAATAACTGCAGATGAGTCTTTTACATCCCTGCGGAGGAATTCTGGCCCACTCTTCTTAATTCTGCTGGAGGGTTTTCCACCATGAACTGCCCGTTTAAGGTCTTGCCACAGCTTCTTATTTACCCTGGAATTAACTGTATGTTTGGTGATCGAATTTCATAAAGCCAGGTGTAAACACCCCCAAGACACATTACGATCAGATCACTCTAACCACATTTGGCGGTGGTCAGAGACGGATCTCATCCAGATTTAATACACAGAATTTTAGTCAATTATGCTTATTTCCTTGTAGATGAGAGCAGTTTTGCAGATTTTGTTCCCTTGTGGTTTAAATAGTTGGTTGCATTTCCTGATTGAAACGTTACGGGAATGCGAGAACCATCTATTGTTCCACTGCGTTGTAGGAGAACCCCCCCAGCGTTCCTCTAACCTGTTCCCAGTCTCTCTGAGCATGACAGTTTTATTTAGAAAGCGTAGTTTACAGGAAGTAAAATGGAAATTATGGACATCTGATTGGTGTGGCTTTTTACATTGTTAATGCTAGGTGTGAAAAAAACAGACCCTATAAGATTCAAGTCAGGACTTTGACCTGGTCACCTTCATTTTGTCCAAGAAATGGACTTGCTTCTGTGTTTCGGATCATCGTCTTGCTGCATAACCCAACTGCACTTGTGCCTCAGGTCACAAACTGATAGATAGGCAGATAAGAATTAGAATTCATCAATCCATCAATTATGACGAGTCAAAATTTTGGTCGGCCGGCCACTCCTGGGAAAGTTCACCACTCTTCCAAGATTGCTCCATTTGTGGATAATGGTTATCACTGTGTTTCGCTGGAGTTCCAGAGCCTAAGCAATAACTATAAGTTATAATAACTTACTATAAGATAATAAGTTTCCAGACTGGTAGATTTTTTGGTAGATTCATATGATGCTTTTTAACACCTTCTAGACTGCTTCATATTTCCAGACAGATTTTACTTCAGTGATGGTTAGATTCCGCAGGCCTGGCAGTAATCATGCCTGAGTATGGCTAGTGAAATTGAACCAGATTGTCAATTGAATTTGGTTAACTGATTGATTTAGTAGGTAAGGAGGAAAATACTTGTTTCTTCCCATGGGTAAGAGCTTTATCTTCAGTAAATGGAATGGTCATTGAAAAGCTGCATTGTGTGTCTACTCATGTTGTCTCTATCTCATAATACAATTAGTTAGATGATCTGAAACATTTAAATTGGACAAATATGCAAATATAAAAAAACAGCACTGTACATCCTGCATTTTTCCCAGCAGCCCACTAACGAGGTTTATGTGGTCTGTACACCAAAAATCTTCATAATTAATTGTAATTAATTAATTTGTCAGTTTTCTCTTTTCTATTAGTCTCAAAGAAATAGGGTATTTCTATAAGTGTGCCATTAAGACTAACAGTCCATTTTGATTGGCTACCCTCATTCAAAAACCAGTCCAGCCTAAAAACACTCCAGAGGAACCCAGAGCACTTCCATCATAATGCTCCAGTGTTATAGTGTTACTAGGCTAGTCATGATGAGACACAGGAGCACATTCAGTGCAAGACTCATTCCATTGAAACATACCACAGAGCGCCACAGGAGGTCATTCCTACCTGTGGCCATCAAACTCTACAACTCCTCCCTCAGTGTGTGACACTACGGTTCAGCTGTGCAATACTTCATATGTACAGTAATAATAATAATAATAATAATAGTACTGTAATTCAATTTAATGTGTGCAATAACTCAGGTGCAGTAATTGTCCATATTTATTATCACAGTTATCTTCAATATGCCAGTTTCTAATTCATATAATTTATATGTGTTCCTTTTTTTCAAGTTTTTCATTTTTTTTACCTTTTTGTCCTAAATGTATTTTATTTATTATTATTATTATTATTATTATTATTATACAAATGGTTGCAACTGTAACAATTGCAATTGTCCTCCTGGGATTAATAAAGTATTTCTGATTCTGATCAAGGAGGAGGAGTTTAATATTACTAAAAAAAAGATGATTTCCACTGTATTATTTATTATTTAATTTTATAATTATTTTTGGACATTCTGTCTTAAAGGAGGAATTAATTTAGGTGTAATTGAATAAATGCCAGGCGTGGGCTACAAGGGTATAAAGCCCCCCAGCATTGAGCTGTGGAGCAGTGGAAGAACTGTGTTCTCTGGAATGATGGATGGTGGAGCGCAATCCAGTACTTTTGGGATGGGTTGGGGAGTTGGGGATGATGAGGTAGGGGGTGGTGACCATTCAACATGCTGACCTCACTAATGCTCTTGTCACTGAATGCAATCAAATTCTCACAGCAATGTTCCAAAATCTATTAGAAAGCCTTCTTCTATGGACAGTATTTAAAACCAATTTGAAACTGTGGAGGAACCTCTTGAGGTGCTTTGAGGAACCTTCAAGAAAGTTTTTTTAGAAGAAAAGGGTTCCTTGAAGGCTCCTTAAAGCACCTTGAGAGGTTCCTCCACAGTTTCAAATTGACAGTTCAGCAGATGGACATGATAAACCATGAATCTCCAAAGCTGCTGTTCCTCCTTCAAAAAAACATCCAGCAAAATCAAAACAGAGCTGGACAGCAGGCCAAATCCAACCCCCACAACTGTTACATCACAGTCTTGACTCCTTCTAGTTACATCCCCAAAGTTTACATTAAAAAAATCAACTAAAGCTGCAAGGTGGAGGAACATATGGCCAATTCATCAGGAGAATATGGTGTTGTTGATACTAGAGAGCAGCTCATCACCTCCAGACCCCAGACAGGTCTGGAAATATGGGTTGCTATAGGAACCAGGCCTCGTGACCACGGCTCTTCCTGTGTGCCATGCTGCCATACTCTCCCACCACTGTTAGATAAGATTAGATAATCCTTTATTAGTCCCACAGTGGGGAAATTCACAGTGTCACAGCAGAAAAGGGATAACAGGACACTCAGGTGCAAAAATGAAGATAAATGACATTATATACACAATATAAATAATAGAAGTTGAAGCTCCCATCATGCCACTGACTCTGACTATGCCGTCAGCATGTATCCCAAGTCACCCCATCACGGACAGTTCATTCACCCGACATCTCCTTAGCACTAACTCTTTGTTTACTCTTGTGTTTGAATAGTTTGCCTGTATCTCTGTATCTCAGTATCTCTGTATTTTGGATTAGACCCCTACCTGTCTTTGGTTTTCTGGCTTTGGTTTAGCCCATGCTTATATTTTTGGCTTCCCTGTTCCCTTATTGCTTTACACACAAGCGTCTGTTTCATTTGCCGAAGATTACACTATGCCTCTGTCCACAGAGGAGAAGTGAGGAATCCAGGGAAGTGAGCAGGTATCCTTGCTAGGCTAAATCCCTAGCTAATCAGTTTTCTCAACTGGTGCCTAATGCAGCCTCTACTTTCTGTTCTTGGCTAATAAAACTGAAACCTGACATGGTCTTCTGCTGTTGTAGCTCTTCTTCTTCAAGGTTGGACGTGCTGTTGTTGATTCTGATGAGCTTTTCTGCTCTCCACAATTGTACAGAGTGGTTACCTGAGCTACTGTTTTTGTCCCTTTCATCCAGAAGGTGTTTCCGTCTGTTCCGGTTATGTTTCCGTAATGTTTATTGAAAATCCCAGGAGATCCGCAGGTGTAGAAATCCTCAAATTAGCTCATCTGACACCAACAATCAAGCCACACTCAAAATCACTGAGATCACATGTATTCACCATTCTGATCATAGACAGGACATGGATATTACCTGACCTCTATCGATGCGATTTAATGCACCGTGCTGCTGCCGCATGATTGGTTGATTGCATAACTGAATAGTGCTCGGCTGCTTTACTGTATCTTCTTGTTGAAGAGGATGAACTGTGGCTGAACTGCAGTTTAGTGAACTGTAGGACTGAGCACTGTGGCCTAATGGACGTTGCATTATTAAAAACAAGCTTGAAAAGAAGTCCTCACAACAACCGGGAGAGGACCTGCAGCATTTGCAGCACTGTCGTCTTCCTGCAGGACAAATTACAGACGAGTAAAGTGGAGCAATATCTTTATTGCTCTTAATGAAATTGTTTGCTTTATGGGAGCTGACCAGAGAGTGTTTGCTCACAGATATTGTATTATTGCACTTCAGCCGTGTTATTACTGAGTGGCTTTGAACAGAAAGCATGGGGCGGCCTGAGCTACTCTGTAAATAAACCTCTATGTCTCTCTATGTCTGTCATCCATCCGACTCACGTTCCGCCTTTTGAAGCTCCTTTGTTTTGAGGGTTGGGAAGCATTGGGCTCCCTTTTTTTCTCATAGTGCCACTGCATTACAGTCTGTGCATTTCCCCAGTGAAAGGATCCGTTCATTCTACCTTTTATCTTTTATTCCTCTCCGGGTACATTTCCTGAGTGACAATAGTGCTTCATCACTGGAGAGAAACAGCGGCGGTGGCTGAAATGTAGAGAGCAAATACTGTTATTATAAACCGCCGCTGATTTCACGAATGGATCGCTTCCAACAGCTATTTTAATTTGCACCAAAGCAGAAGGCCGTCAGGCCGGAGAGGGGATTGATTACCAAGGGGAGGGAAAAAAAAAACAAAACGGAAACACACCTCCTGACCAATTTGCAGCCTGACTTCAATAAGCATTCGGCCGGCTGGACGCGCCCAGTCAAGCTGCAGATGTTTAGCCGGCCTGTGTGAAAACGGCACTCAGAATTTACAGGTTAAGGGCAATCATGCCTCCATTCATGGAGGAAAGGTCAAACGGACGGAAATATCTTGGCACAGAACCTGCTATCTGAATTACGCATAATCACGCTGCAGAGCTTTGACTGTTGCTGTAAAGTTCAGTGCGACAATAACCCACGTCTGCGCTTAACGAGGCACCTATTAAAGCTACTGGAAGCCCACTCAGGTAGCAGAGAGTGCCATCTCTACCAACACGCTGTCACAAAAATAAAAAGGAATCCTGCCTATAGCAGCCCCAAGACTGACGCTCTGGCATGTCCAAATAAAGATGATCCCTCATAGCCTGATGTTTGGATAGCGAGAGCTTCAGGGCTTCATCTAGAGTGCAGCATATCTTCACAAGAGGCAATAACAAGCAGCAGCTTCAAAATGTAATTAAAAACATCAACAAAAAAAAAAAGAAAAAAAAACAACACAAATTGCACTCATGGACCCAAGCCTGGAGTCCTTCAGCACAACCTGTTAATTAAATCCAAATCCTTTCCTCAGAAAACAAGAAATCTTGGTAAAACTCTACTTAAAATGGCATATTTTGTCATGCATTGTCATGATAGATTGCACTATATGGCCAAATGTATGTGGAAACCTGATCATCACACCTACATGAGCTTGCTGGACACCCATTTCCTCACATGGCTCTTTGCAGGCCACTGGAGAGAATTGTTTTTTGCCCATTTTTCCCACACATCTTTTTTGAACTGCAGCTGATGCGACGTCACCAGGCAACCAAGGCCCGCCTGGAGGGTAGCAACGCATCCCTGGCTCTAATGCACCAGCTAGCAAACGCCAGTGACGGCCAGCGCCACACTATAGTGATGTGGGGGGGGGGGGGGGGGGGGGGCAAACTGTGCTCTCTTGGGCCCTGGCTGCCGATGGCTAGCAGCATGAACGGGATTCGAACCAACAGTCTTCTAAACACAGTGAACCACTCGGGGCCCCTTGGAATCGTTTTAAGCACAGAGGGTGAAACAGTCATGCTGGAGCAAGGAAAGGTCTTTCCCAAACTGCTTAAACTCCCAAAGAGCGTTGGGCTGCACGCACCTGTGTTGACAATTCACTACCAATATAGCAACGAACGTCTGACTGTTGTCGCCTGCCTAGGCTGTTTTCAGGCAGTGGAGCTCCTGTGTTTTCCATCGCCAAGATACACAGCAATACACCAGAAACTGACATGAACACCCCTCATTTCAAGACCACCATCTGCGTAGGCATTGTTCCTCCTCCATCAAACAAATTATTAGGTCCACATACTTTTGGCCCTGCAGTATATGTGCATTAATATAACATCATCATGCTTCCATTACTGGTAACCGTCATGACAAATGCTTCAATCTTTGATATCACGGTACTTTAAGTCACAGGGGATGTTATTTCTGGACACTATGTGTCCAAATGTTTGTGGACACCCCTTCTAATGAATCTAATGAAGAACACAGCATGTCCTGCAGAGAAGTACTGCCAATGGAATAGGACTCTCTGGAGAAGACATGCATAAACCTAGTGACACCATGCCAAATGCCAGGCGTGGGCATGGGTATCTAGGAGAAAGCCTTCTTCCCTGGACAGTAGAGACAGTTACTCCAACAAAAACAGGATAAAATCTTTTTTAATATCTTTGATTTTAGAAAAATAAAGCAGTTGTCCCAATACTTTTGTCTAAATGTGCATGTTTAAATCTGCATATCGGTGGTATATCCTGCTGTAGAGTAATTACCTGGAGGTTTCAATGCATGTTGTGGAAATGTCAAATATACCAATTATTGGCAATGGTAACCTGGCTCTGTTCCATGACTGGACATGACCTGTTTATGGTGTGGCCATGTCAAAGTTATGTAGCAAGCTTTAGGAAACGTGTCACAGAGATCCTAATAGCTTCATTTTCAGGCATGATTATATTCCAGACGGTTGTTTGCAGGAGCACATATTGGATGAAAGCACTGTAACTGTATATAGCACACCACACACATCACAACCCTGAAGCTCTTTGTGAACCAACGCTCTCTGCATTGTGCCTTGAGCCCGTGTGTCTTCCATTTCATCTCTACGCTTCTTTTCCACGGGATTTCAAAACTCCACTGATTTGAGGCGTCCATGTCAGGGACCACCTGCTGCCATTTAATCCTATTTTCCTAGTGAAGCCACTCTAAGCCTGTTTCTTCTGTTGCGTGTTCGGAAATGTCGCAAGGCATGTCTACTCAACCTAGGCCTTCTTTGGGACAAACGAACCCAACAACAGCAGCAAAAAACCCATTTTTCACAGAGCTGACCGAAGTGTAGCGTCACCTAGCATGTCTGCCATCATGTGGGACATGCTCTAGTGCAGGGGGCACTATTGCAGTGCTGCCTCCCTGAATTACTGCCGCTGTTCCCGACATGCATAAAGGCAACCACTGGCACAGACGGCTAATACGCTGCACAAAACAGTGCGCTTGCAAATGAACAAACGCGCTGTTGACGAAACCTAATCCTCACGCCAGCCTGGGATCCCTATAACAAACAGCAATGTCAACAGCAATAACAGTGAGGAGAGTCGTAAAGCCGTTGGAGTGTAGATAAATATCATTTCAGAATGAAGAGACTTGGCGTTATACCCAGTATGCCCTTCCTTGGTTGCTAATAAGGATTTCATGTAAATGTTATTGTGTCACTGATCATCTCGACACATCCTACACAAATCCCACCTCAGCAAATACTGCAGCTAAACCAGCTGCCTTTCCATCGGCCTGTTACCTCGATCTCAGTATCTGTCTGTATCCCCAGACGTTCTCTGGGTGAAGACAGTTGAGATGGTTGAACCGCCTTCTGTAATTGTTTGTGCCTCCTTAGCTAACTGAGCCTGTTTCTGGCCCTGGAAAGGCTTAAACACTTGGCTGGAGAGGTGGGTTTAAGTAAAGCTTAACTGGGGAAAGGTCTAAAGACCAATCCTCACACTGCACAAGCGTGAGGTCTAAACATCTAATATATATTTTAAATTAAGATTATTTTTGTAATATTATGATCAGGGAGGTTCCAATCTAATCCAGTGGACCGGATTAGGGCCAATCCAGGCATATTTTAATGGATCGAGTATTGGACGTTCTCAGAAGGTAAATAAAGGAGTTGAGGTTCTGCAGTGTGGAGCTATTTTACAGTGGAACCTGAAAACAGACCATAATATCTGACCCTTTATAAAACTTTTACTGAAAAGCTCTGTTTTACCAGCGGGAGAACCGGGATTGCCTTGCTCTGTTTTTAAACCAGCACTGAAGAACCCGTTCAGAACCGAGTGGAGGCTAACGCTAATGCTGATACACACACAGCACATTCACCCACTATAAACCAGCTATTACACACCAGTAGACCAACAACCACAGATACCAGTCCAGCGTGTGTACCACTACACACACACACTCACACACACACAGGAAGTGATTAGACTACAGTGTTGTAAAGGAGCTGGGAGCTGATTGGTCAGTTTAAGATCAGTCAAACTGGATTTTACTTCAGTATTAATTAGAAAAAAACTGTGTGGCTGGATTATTATTTATAATAACACAAAGATCAGATCAGTATCGGCTGAAGCTCAGCATTAAGAGACTCGGGTCGGTTTATTCATATTATTAAAAATATTTCTATTTTCACTTGTCCACCACTTCGTCTTTCATAGATCTTAAAGGATGGCAGGTCGAGCCGAGCCATACTTGAAGATGGAAGGGCTCTTGGTGCAGATCGGCTTTTGACCATCGCCATCAAGTATGGAGGGTCTGGTTGGTCCAGTCTTGGCTTTGTAGACCAGAGTCAGGGGTTTGCATCTGATGCGGGAAGTAATAAGCTGCCCATTGACATCCATTCAAAGTTAAGACCATTTTTGCTTTCTCCTGTAAAGCCACCATTTTGGAGATACATGGTTTTAATTGGACAGCGACGTCATATTGAAACTTCAAATCATTTATTAATTTATTAAAAGCAAGGATAATAGAGTTGTCAATGACAGAAGGCAGAAGGGTCTTTGAGTATTTAGTAATGTAGCATAAGTCCATTCCAAGCAATGCTATAAAATATAGCCCCTTAATACTGGTTAACTTCCAAATACTCCCAGAAAGGTTCTTCACACTCGCACATCTTCCAGAATCATTTACATTTACATTTATGGCATTTAGCAGACGCTCTTATCCAGAGCGACTTACAAGGTTACTCGTATTACAGAGGTGGGCCAATGTAGCGTTAGTAGTCTTGTCCAAGGACTCTTATTGGTGTAGCGCAGCATAATCACCCAGACCGGGAATCGAACCCTGGTCTCCCACATGGTGTTGTTGTAACTCAATGGCAGGTGGTGGTGTTATCTGTTGCGCCACACCAACCACGCCAACCAAATCATAGGTTGTTGCTCTGAAGAACTCCTTTAACCTCATTGTTTTTAAGTGTGTAAGAGTAAATCCTTGATTGATAAGTAGACTAGAGATCTGTGAAAGCCCACCTGAGAGGAGTTGTTCTGCGATCTGCTGTCAATAAACTGGAAACTCCGAGCAGAGTATGTTGTAATAGTATAATTTCAGTGGATTAGCTTCTGTATGAGAGCACATTAATGGTTGTAACTGTAATGCCACCTGCAGCTGCTGCACCTGTGTCTGCCATCCCTCCACCCTACATAAACACAAAGACACAATAAGCCCATCTCTGTGTCTAGACTACTGGTCTATTTTTCATACACTCCAGTTTTTTCACTACACCTGTAGAGTGCAATATGTTGCCCTGTTGCTGGTCTCTACACTGTAACACCATAACATTGAAACCTCCTTCCTAACATTGAGTAGGTCCTACTAATGCCTCCAAAACAGCCTGAACTCCAGCAGCAACATTTTCAACAGTTTGTGCTTCAGTGGCTCTTCTATGGTACCAGACTATTTGAGCTAGCCTTCGCTCCACACATGCATGGATGAGCCGTGGCTGCTCATAATCCTGCCGCTGGTCCACTGGCTGACCTTTCTTGGAGCGCTTTTGGTAGATACTGACCACCGCATAAAGGTAGAGAACACCCCACAAGCCCTGCTTGATGTTTTGGAGATGTCCTGACCCAGTCGTCTAGAACGTCACAGTTTGGTTCTTGTCAAAGTGGCTCAGATTCTTAAGCTCGCCCATGTTTCAACACCACCTTCACCTTCAAGAACTGACTGTTCACTCGCTGCCCAATACACACAAGGGAGCCATTGGAACCAGACCACCAATGTTCTTCATGTAATGCCGAGTTCACACTACACAATTTTAGCCCTGATTTTCCGCTCGTCGACAGGTTTTGGAAGTCGCAGAGAAAAACATCAGCAAATCGGTGTTCTCTCTGCGCTCAGAAATTGGCTTTAGATGGCTATGTGTGAATTGTTCAAAGACGTGACCCGACCAGCTTGCTGATCCCTTGCCGAGTTAAAAAAATATCTGGCATGGTAAATATCCGGACCTGTGGGCGAGTCGAAATCCTGTTGTGTGAAAAGTATGACAACCAGGTTATGACTGGCAGTGAGGGTGGTGTCACGCTCCAGCCAATAAAAATACAAGGAGAGAGGAAGCCCGAAGAAGGGGCAGTGGTGGCTCAGCGGTTAGAGCTCTGGGCTATTGATGACATGGTTGTGGGTTTGATTCCCGGGCTCGGCAAGCTGCTGCTGTTGGACCCTTGAGCAGGGCCTAAATCCAGCCTTAACATATATGTGTGGTGCAGGGGAATTGAACACATTGGCATACACTTAACCAAAATACCAAAAATTGTTGATTTATTTCCTTCCAGCTCCCTAAAGAGACCACCCCTGCTGGCCTCGCGTCCCGACCCCATTCATATTCTTCTCTCTTTTTTCATTTTTTAGCGCACAAACAAATTTAACCGCTCGCTTCTTGCAGACATCCACATCTTTGCTTTACGGCATTAAAAAAATATTCTAATGCACAGTATCGCGTCATCCTCCATCACTTCTCGCGTGACAAAACGAGAACAGACAGACTTGTCTGCAATTTTTCCTGGAACTCTTGTGTAATATGTGAACCACAACCACTTAAACATGCATGATTACATTTATGGCAAGGTTGTTTAGTTTGAATAGTGCAGCGCCCTGTAGCATGTCGAAGCCATACCACTGTGAGTGTTTTTGAAGTTATGGCTAATCGGTGTATATTCACAGCTCACGTGTCTCTTGTCTTTTCTATTAGTGTTATGAAGATATATCCACTTAATATACAATGTCAGACTATGTGTAGAATGTACACAAAGTAGTAGACTGTTGGTATTCAGAGCAAAAACGCCCTGATTGCACAGAGCTATTACAATCAATTTTATACAGTTTCTGCCTCTGCAGTCACTTTGATACCAGTAAACAATGCAAGTCAAGGAGAGATAAGTAAAAAAAAAAAACATGCATGATAGGATGGACTTACTGATAAGGAACCAGCATTCAGCAAACAAGGATTCTAATTAAAATCTGTAATTAGGGTTTTTCTTTTTTTCGTAATGAATCCTTGGTTGACAATGAACAAATAATATAAAGGCCCATGTACTGATATTGCCCCTGAGCTAGTCCAGAGCTCGAGGGGCGGCTTGCCTTAATGTATGAAATGCTAATAAGCCATTTAATTCAGAACCATCTAGAGGGACATGTAAGGAAGGCTGAGATATAAAATGACTGGAGAAACTGAGTCTTTAAGAAGGACTGGAACTCGCTTGCTCAACTTGCTCATACATTGATGCTGTAGTCTCATTCCCTTATGTTCTATAGAAATCAAACACCATGTTGGCAAATTTGAAACCAGAATCTGTGCAGTAGAGACTATAGACAGAGTTAGGCTTGTCTACTTATTTGGTAGACCCACTCCCTTCTCCCAGACCGGGCCTCTGAGAAGTGTCTCAGACCACCTTCATTGAGCTAAGTGGATGCTCCAACAGGAAAAGAGCGGCTCATGTAAGTTCCACTACAACTCAGCTCCTCAAAGTAATGAACAGAAAGGACACCATGCAGGTCCTGCTGCAGATAACCGGCCTCCTTCAGCCAAGGCTGTGTAGCCCCGCCTTCTTATGATAGAGCAGAGTAAAGGGTTAAGAAACCCCCTTAAGAAAGGGTTAAAATAAAATGATTTCTGCAGGGAAAAAGGGCCAGTCTAAGCACAGGGAAAACTAACTGTTTGGGGAATGGAGAGACAGAAATGGTAAATGGATGGAGTTGTTGTGTTATTGAAACATATGAGGATGGGCGGAGCTACACATTTTACTGCATTAAGCCAGGAGAGGCAATACACCAGTGGTTGCTTCACTTTTGACTGAGTTCAGAGATGTTGTGCTGTCCATGCTTTCCACAGTCATTGGTTTAGAGAAGATCACCACCTTTTTACGGAACTTTTGGGGCAGCCGTTGCCTGAGAACAGGTTTGTGTAGTTTGACCATTGGTTCCCATGGGCTGGTGCAGATTATAGGGTACCTGTTTTCTTACCAGTTACCATGGCGAAATGTTCGAATTTGTAATAAGTAAACCTTATTTTAATCTTGATTTTTATTTTTATTTGCTTTCTTTGTATTTTACACCTTTGCTTTCTCATCATACAGAAAACGAAAAATGTCCAACACGCCATCCAAGCTCCGTTTTTAGTGCAGCTACATGTGGTCCCACCCCAGTGAGTTCAATACTCTCAGTAAGGCTTACACAGAGGTGCAGCATAAGTAGCTGTTATTGTATAGCTGCTACGCTCCGGTTGCCCTGATTTCCCGTCTGATGGCATCGGCCTTCACAATACTTGAACGTAATCCACAGTAAATACACAGTATAGACTGCAGCTTTGTATCAGGCCGGCGTTCCACTCTTTTGGAACCACAGCAGAAGTGGTTTTACTCATATGTGTTCGGTGTAAGATGAAAGTGATTGTTTCAGTAGGTCACTCCTCTGTACTCGGGGTAAGAAATAAAGGTTCCTGAACGGTTCATAGCTTAGATAACCACAAGTGGTTCTTCTACACCATTCGTCTGCGAAGGATTTTTGGCCTCTTTAGGTTTAAGAGAGCAGTGAATAGAAAAAGGCTATAGTACGAGTGTTATGATCACAATGCTGTAAAAAGCTCAACCTCACCCATAATCTAGACTTTTTCTTTCCTGAGCTGAGATTCTAGGGACTACAAAGCCTGTATTTGTCGTGGATTATCTGCAAGTGCTATAAATCTTGTCCACATGAGGTCAAATCTTGATAACAAAGATGGGCAAGCCTAGTGGGACCAATATAACAGCAAATACAGAGCAGACCGTAACGGCTCACATATAGAGCCATAAAATATAAAGGCAGTATCAGCAACAATATCTGGTTTTATATACAGACTCAAATGTCTCTGGGCCAAAGGTGCCCCGAAAAGACTGTGCCATGCGCTTGTGGGGCTCACATGGGTGGAAAGTGGATTAGGTGGGTTCCAGGTGGGCATGGGCTATGAATGGGTTTGTACATGACAGCATCACTTGGCAACCAACTCTGGATCTCCAAATCTGATACAACAGCTAACAGAGGCCTGTGTTGACATCAACCCACCCAAGAGAGAACAAGGCTATTGTGCTCACTCTGGGTTTGGCTGCTGATGGCAATCAGCATGATCCAGCAATCCTTGGACCACTCAGAGACACTCGTGGGGCCCATGTTTAACCCCTCCTAGTCCCATTGCTGACTCTGGTGGGCATCCATGTGTGGGACCGACATGGAACCCATGGACGGAAATATCTGCTTCCCAGTTAGGCTACCCATACAGGCCCAACATGGGCATGTTATCTAGGTCGGACTGCAGATGTTTAGCACCCCCATTTATATTAAAGTTATAAGGATGTTTCAGCCTGGACTCTTTTCTTTAATGAACCATGATACAAGGCTGCCAATCAGAAAGGAGGTCAGAGGACAGCCTGTTTAATTCTAAGAGATGGAAAATGGTCATGTACAAACACACTGCAAGTGTTTTCAGTGCATAAGCCTACACCAGCAGTATCAGTGGGCTTTAGGGGTAAACAGCTTTTTAACATACCCTCACTTTCCAGCAAATATTATGTTCACCTACAGCAGGTCTGATGCTGGCTTTGTGCGGTGGAGGAAGTTCAATAATCAGTGCCCTGGAAGCAATTTTGCGGCGCTAATAGAATTCAATAACATGTTTAGAGCTTGCACTTTCATTTGCATCGATCCCTTTTTCATTATGATTTACTCAGTCCACAAAGGAACCAATCAGCTGTGTCCAAGCTGAACTGCCCAAAAAGCTCGCAGTCAGAGCACTGGGCTGAGGTAATTAAGTGATTCTGATCGGAAATTAACACTTTGCTCCCCTCAACGGGTATAATCTATTCCTCGGTGACAAGATTAAACAGAGGAGCTTTAGAAACAATCCTGAAGACCAATCTCTCTGATTAAGCAGCACAGCTGTATTGACTTAATGCTGTTAAGATGTTTACACTTGCACCTTGTTCAACATGGCTTCGGCCTATGGTTGTAAAGAGGTAAGCATTCACTTTCGGCAGCTCTCTGTTTAGCAGGGCTCAGTGAACAGGCTATTGATAATGTGGTCATGGTCTTACTGTAAATAACCTTAACATTTGTCAGTGGTCTGCAAATTAGCACAGAACGTAGTTAAGATCTTGTGAAGAACAAAGCTTGCTTCCAGGTTTCTCCTGGACGCCCCCAGCCTGCACAGAGTGGATGTGTTCAATTCCATCACCAGCGCACTTGATTTCCCATATTTGTTTCCTACAATTTCCTTCCCAACCCACTCATTGGCACTTCCCCCCATCATATGTAATGCTCTTGACAGTGGGAGGGTGAAGACTGACACATGCCTCCTCCAACACATGCACAACCAGCCACTGCCTTTACTCAACTGCTGCTGATGCAACGTTACCAGACAACCAACACATTCAGAGAAAAGCACTGAGTAGCCAGCTCTGACGCATCAGCTAGCAGACGCCTATGCCAACCAACATAACACTGGAGTGTTGTAGGGAGTGTGAGGAAGAGAGAGAGAGAGAGAGAGAGAGAGAGAGAGAAAGACATCTACTCACCCAGAGAGAGCAAGGCCAATTGTGCTCTCTCAGGCTCTGGTTGCTGATGGCAGCAGGAATTAAAACTAGCAAAACCTTGGGACAATTTATCATCATTAAGCACTGATTTACCAAACCAGATGTTGGAGGAGGAATAAATAATACTAGACTCAATGAGAAGAACTTTGGAGATGTTTTTATGAAGACCACCGCTTTCACTTTCACCACATATATATATATATATATATATATATATATATATTTTATATATATATATATATAAAATATATAAATATATATAAATATAAATATATTTATATATATATATATATATATATATATATATATATATATATATATATATATATATTAGCTATATTTACCTATGTATTTACTTAAACCAACAAACTGTGTCATTTAAATAGGGCGCCCCAAACTTTTGCATAAGACTGTAAATGACTTTCTGTTCTGATTTGCTCTCCATTGTGTCGCTTTCACAAAACAGTCCAGTCTAAAGCATTACTTATAACTTCAACATGAATGAGCAGATTAAACTGCTCTAGGCTGGTTTAGGCAGATATATGTAAATATATAAAAACAATGAATGCAAAGCTGTTTTTTTATGCAACCTAAATTTCAAAATATGGACTGTAAGGACTGGGAGGAGAATGACATATTTTGGAAAGTTTACAAATGTTTACACAGACACACAGATTTCACTGCTGTAGATTCAGTTGTTCAAATAAATCCTTCAATAAATCCAATAATTGGTCATTAATTGGTTTTAATAAAGGATTTGCTCTGGAAACGTACTGTGCTTCAGTGTCTGAGCCTAGAACTAGTCTTAGTCTCTGAGAACTGCCCCCTTCGATGAGTGATCGACACCTTCGGTAACTTGCAGTCAGCTGTGCAGAGGTTGCTGTAACGGAGTTTGCGGTTTGTCAGCTGTAATTCACGTCGAGATCAGCTCAGTATTCTGGTAGTTAAAGGGGGCCTTGAATATTTGCTTGTCGAATGTAGCGCTTGGCAGAGATATTCAGAGCGAGGTTCAGTCATACTGCTGCATCCTTGGGGCATGTACAAGTGACTCATTCCTCATTCATACCTCATTCAGGCTTGCCTCCAGCACTGGTTACTGGAGCTTTGGGTGAGTTGTGCTCCTCACTGGTGGCTTCACACCTTTAAGCCATTAAGATTGAAGCCTGGAGCCTGAGGCGCTAACGCAGTGTCCTCCAAAACGGGCAGTGCTGTAAATGTAGTGTCAACAAGATCTGTAGATAATAATAACAACCCTTACACTTACAGTAACTTAATGAGAATGGGATGATTCACATCACTCACTCCTACACTGCCATACTGACCAGCCGAAATGTCCAGTCATGTAGATCATCTCTATTAACAGCTTAGCTGGTTCCAAGTTTCATGAAATAGCGTAATGATGGCCCACCAGCCCTGCCAGCAGGACCAGCGTCTTTATTTGTACAGCACCTTTTCTACATAAATGCAGCTCAAAGTGCTTCACAGAGTGCTTTAAAAGATAAAGTGGGGTGCTCACAAATAAAACGATTCATGTAAGAGATATAAAGCGATATAAACACAGTCTAGAGAAGCTGTGAAATAAAGAGTGAAAGTGAGGTAAAACATCAATCAACAAACATAAAAAAATAAAATAACATAATAAATGTCAAAAGTAAAATGAAAAAGTGATCATATTAAAATCTGAGAAATCATAACAAGAAAGACCAGGCAAGCCTAGTGTAATAAATCCACTGAGCATCTCAGCGAATCCGGACTCGATCTGCCAGAGGACTTACATTTACATTTATGGCATTTAGCTGACTCTCTTATCCAGAGCGACTTATAAGGTCACTTGTATTACAGAGGTGGGCCAATGTAGTGTTAGGAGTCTGGCCCAAGGACTCTTACTGGTGTTGAGCAGCACCCGGTCACCCGGACCAGGAATCGAACCCCAGTCTCCCACATCCGTTATCCGTTGCGCCACACCAACCACCCCTGCCAGGGAGTAGCAGCGTGCCAGCCGCCGGCCTTTCCCTGCTTCAAGCTTCCATCTGCATTCACACTCTCCCGACTTCTAGTCATTATCACCCGAGTCATTTACTACAGCGATAGTGATGCTAGCGCAGCAATAATAATGCTAATGCCACGGTAATTATGCTAACACTGTATGCTGATTGTGATGCTAGGGCCGCAATAATGATGCTAATACAGCAATAGTGATGCTAACACTGCAATAATGATGCTAATACCGCTGTAGTGATGCTAACCCTATGGTACCTATGCTGATAGTGATGCTAATGCCGCGATAGTGATGCTAAATCCACAATGATGATGCTAATGCCATGGTAGTGATGCTAACACCACAATAATGATGCTTATACTGCTGTAGTGATGCTAACACCATGGTATCTATGCTGATAGTGATGCTAATGCCGCGATAGTGATGCTAAATCCACAATGATGATGCTAATGCCACGGTAGTGATGCTAACACCACAATAATGATGCTTATACTGCTGTAGTGATGCTAACACCATGGTATCTATGCTGATAGTGATGCTAATGCTGCGATAGTGATGCTAAATCCACAATGATGATGCTAATGCCATGGTAGTGATGCTAACACCGTTGTAGCTATGCTGATTGTGATGCTAATTCAGCGATAATGATGCTAATGCCGCGATAGTGATGCTAACACCACAATAATGATGCTAGTACTGCTCTAGTTATACTGATAGTGATGCTAATGCCGCGATAGTGATGCTAACACCACAATGATGATGCTAATGCCATGGTAGTGATGCTAACACCACAATAATGATGCTTATACTGCTGTAGTGATGCTAACACCATGGTATCTATGCTGATAGTGATGCTAATGCCGCGATAGTGATGCTAAATCCACAATGATGATGCTAATGCCACGGTAGTGATGCTAACACCACAATAATGATGCTTATACTGCTGTAGTGATGCTAACACCATGGTATCTATGCTGATAGTGATGCTAATGCTGCGATAGTGATGCTAAATCCACAATGATGATGCTAATGCCACGGTAGTGATGCTAACACCACAATAATGATGCTTATACTGCTGTAGTGATGCTAACACCATGGTATCTATGCTGATAGTGATGCTAATGCTGCGATAGTGATGCTAAATCCACAATGATGATGCTAATGCCATGGTAGTGATGCTAACACCGTTGTAGCTATGCTGATTGTGATGCTAATTCAGCGATAATGATGCTAATGCCACGATAGTGATGCTAACACCACAATAATGATGCTAGTACTGCTCTAGTTATACTGATAGTGATGCTAATGCCGCGATAGTGATGCTAACACCACAATAATGATGCTAAAACAGTGGCAGTGATGCTTACACCGCGGTAGTGATGCTAACACCACATTAGCTAAGCTGGGCACTGCTACTCCCTCAGCGAGTCAGTAAGCGAAATTGCCTCTTATCGGCCTGCCTGCTAATCTGTAATAATACAGTACTGTACACTACTGCCTTGCAAGGAATCTAGCCAGCATAATTAAACACACACACACACACACACACACACACACCCACAAACTGCAAAAAGTAATGACAACATAGCATAACATAAATTATTATAGGTCACTAATGTAAAAATAGGACTAAACACCAAACAATGCTACTTTCAAATATAAGCTGTGTTTAATAACTGGAAATTATTAAATCATTTATCTATTAGTATTTATTTTCTTGCTGCGTGTAAAGTATTAAACCTGTAATACAGCCATGCACACAGCCGGCCCACAAAAAAAATTCCAACTGGAAAATGATCCAAAATGAGAACAGTAGCATCCAGCCCTGTCTGATATGCTCATACTGGTCAATATCTGAACTGAAAGGGCTGAACAACTGAGCTCCTCATCCTTCCTCAGAGTGTTGTTGATCAGGTAGACTACCTCGAAGCACAAGATCGGAATACAAAGCTGAGAGGCCACAGCCTTCCAACACAGGGGGCATAGCCACTTCATGATCCCCCCATTCATACCCTGTGGCACTAGGCCTGGGCCCTGCAGCTATGTCTCAAGAGGTCATAGAGGTCGCTGTCTAAGGGTGGGACTCCAGGGCTAATTAGAATATGAACTAGAGGACTGTCCTACCATTATACTCCATCACTTTACACTGGAATAAGACACTGTGTGGCTGCAGCGTTTATTAGGAAAATGGCCAAATCGGGAATGAAACAAGCAAGCTTCGAGTACGGCTCGGCTCGACCCGCCATCCCTCAAAATCCACAGAAGACGAGCGTCCAGGCTTTTTTCTGTCCTGCACCGAGGGGTGGAACGAGCTTCCCCTGGGTGTCCGAACAGAAGACTCCAACGCTCGCTGTCCTCAAACCCAGACTGAAGACCCTCCTCTTCTGAGAGTACTTGGGTGAATAGCAGAGTGGTCTCCTTACTGACTTGTGTTTAGTAGAGTCTAAACTTAGAGGATCTTTAAATTATTAGTCTATTCAAACTAGCTGAGGTTTTTCTTGAGTAAATAGTAAAGCACTTGAAGGTTCCTTAAAGCACCTCCACAGTTTCAACATCCAATACTCTTGGAAGTTGATAGTTGCTATCAATGCAATGCTAATGCTCTTGTCTTGAATTGCAATCAAATCCTCACAGCAATGCTCCTCCAAAATCTAGTAGAAAGCCTTCTTTCCTGAATAGTAGAGACAGTTACTCCAACAAATGCATGGGAGAAACTCTTTTAATACCTTTCATTTCAGAAGGAGCAATGAATGGGCAGGCGTCCCAATACTTTTTTTTCTATATAGTGTATGTAAAATACTATGTGCTTTTTAAAGCTGGTGGGTGCCGGATGACTGTTATCCTGTCTGAATTCATTCCATCTGACAAATATGCAACAGTAGAGGAAATCAGGAAGGGGGCAAGGACTTTTTCACAGCACGGAATGCCTAGGTTTGATGAGTTGCGGCTTGACAGCTTTGGCAGCCGGCTCTAAAGATCGCTGCCGTACACTGTTCTGGTCATTATTTGGGCGCCTCTAACAATGCGCCGCTTCCTTCTGTACTGACCGAGGAGGACACGCCTGACTGGACATACATTTCTCTGGCTGCGGAATTAGCCTGCACTGCGAGGCCTATCAGGACTGGATATGTAAACCTGAATTACACACTCTTACAAACAGCAAGCTTAATGTGGGACTGAGCAGTCTATGAGAGATGACCGAGACATGCTCTACAAATTAGACCTTCTGGCCACTGTGGCTACAGCAGCACCAGCACCGAACCATCTGTTTTTGCAGAATGTAGCAATTCCAACACCATGCTTACCTCAGGCATGGCACAAGTATGAAAATATGGCCTCGCTCCTTTCTAATGGGGCCTGTTGGGATGTCTCTGCCATGTCGTGTCCATCGTGTCTTGTTTTACTCACAGCGGTGAAAGCAACTAGACCCTTTGATCAAGTGTGCTCTCTCTCTCTCTCCACATACATAACAATAAAAACAGGAAAAGCACTGCCTGACTTTTTGCATTGGGGCGTATTAATCTATTTTTTGCAATCAGGACCTGGCTTACTGGCATCTGTTGCACTTGGCGGCTGCAGTCATTGTTAGCACAGCCCCACTCACAGCATTAGTCATTGGAGGAGCTAGAATTTCTCCCCAGTCTTGGATGTGGTGTATTTTCCTGTAATCAGGCCTCCACTGTTACAATATGTTTATGCATCAAAGTGCATGTAGGCGGCCCATAAAAACCCACAGACTTGGTTCCTGTCATTAAACTGGATTTGAGCCATGGCTGAAGAAAAAAAAAGAAAGAAAAAACTCAAGAAAGCTATTAGAGCATTGAGTAGCACAGCCTAATTGCCCCTTAATGCATCCTCTAGAAGCCCTCTGTTGGATGTCCAGTGTGACTGGGCCCGCGATGACGGGCCTGCTCTGCTTTTGGTCTTTTGTTTAGGCCCTCGCTGCAGCAAATCTGCCTGCCGGATGAAGCAAACAAACCCTGTCAGAAGTAGGATTTGAAATTGTGAAGTCTCCTTTTTTCCCAGCAAGTGCTAACAGACTGTGTGAAGGGTGAACCAGATGATTGTAGGCTTTTTGAGATCCGTTTGATGGTGTAATGCACTCACGATGAGAGGTTGTGAAACATGTTGTCACTCCTACGAATGAGCGGTTTTGACGAGGGCTTTTTTATTTTTTTCCTTTCCTTTCTGTTTCCCATAAGTGCACTGGACAGCCCATAATTATCAACTTATGTACAATATATTAAAGAGAAAGAGCTGAAACTATTAACCCATCTGGGTCTCGTGAGAGGCCGGAATTTGTAAGAACTGTTCGGAGCTTAAATGTGCTGAAAGGAATTCTTTAAGCTTGATGGATAAGCCTGTGACACAGCATTTTACAGCCCTTAGCATCTCTAAATAAAAAATATGGAATGGGCCGAAGGAGCATTTAGATGGCCTCTCAAAGATCCCCTCTTAAATCTGTTGATCTGTTGTTTTGTTGTGATGGTAGTAAGGTTGGGCAAGTTTTACAGAATGTTGGCAGAAAATCCTTGCGGCATACCGACCACCCCTGGAGGAAGGAGGATGCTGGAGGCAGGGTTGGAGATGGCAGCAGACATCACTTTATTCTTCGCAGTGAAACTCACAAACACAAAGGGAATACTGCTTCTCCTATCTCTGCTCTCTGCATTTACTCTCTCTGATCAGCTGATTAGCCAATCCTAATTAGCATGATCCCCCTAGAGAAAGAGTGGGGGTGAGAGAGAGCAGGGATACGCCTCCTTGTCCAGTTTGCCAGTCTTGCAAAGTTCCGGCTTGACCTCACTGATCATTTAGCCCTCCTCCGAAACACTATTGCTGGTGCCATTGGTCGCAACACACCCCAAGGCATGACTGAACTGCTACTCGTATTCTGGTAAGAGAGGCAAGTCAAAACCCCAACATTAAAGTTTAGTCAAAAGGTTTGCCCATCAATCCATCTCCCCAATTTTAGACAGCCAGTTAGCCAACCCACTTGTTAAAACTCTCTCCTATCCCATGTAAGGGTCTCGAAACTGAGAGGGTGAGGACTAATGCATGCTCAATCAGCCAGCACCTCTTTTCAAACTGCCTTCGAAGCAACGTTCACTGTGCAACCAACGAATGTTGCACAGAGAGCAAAGCCAACTGTGCTCACTCTGGCTCAGGCTGCTGATGGCAGGCAGTATAACCCCGGATCCAAACCAGTGATCCTCAGGTCATAGCGGCAATACCTTAGTCTGCTGGACCACTCAGAGCCCGATCCAGCGACTGTTGCTTTATCAAAAAGTCTTTGTTAAGGAATCGTAAGAAGGAAACCTTGCCTGCCGCTGCATGGTAACAGGATGCGTGCAGGATGAGTTTAGGAAATAAGTGGTGTGGACTGATCAATGCAGTCAAAGTGGAACATCTCTTTGGCCACAATCAGTAAAGGTACATTTGGAGATAAACAAGGAACTGAATTTCATGGAAAGATCACCTCGTCAACTGTGAAGGATGGGGTGGATCTATCGTGCTTGAGGTTGTGTTGCAGCCAGTGACATTGGCAGCATTGCTCAGGTGGAAGAAAGAATGGTCTTCAAGAAATACCAGCAAATCCTGATGCAGCAGATGTCAAGAGGATGACACGTGGTCTCAGGTGAAGGTGGTCTCTACTACAGGATAATGTCCTCAAAAAATACCTCGAAATTCACCATGGACTATCTAAGGCTGTAGCTCACGGATCTAAACATTATAATAATGCTAATATAACATAATACAAATGTGATAATGTGTCAAAGGTACACAAAACTTGTTCTTCTTTTATCATGCAGTCTCTTACAGTCTCTTAACATACATTAAAAAGTTCACATCATTAGGGCAGTGGACTTACTGAGATGTAGACTTGGTCGTACAGTTAACTTTTCCTCCTCCCCACCCAATTTCTCTGTGTTGACGGCAAGCTGGTGAAAAATCTGACCTAAAATACCACAGAGGGGCAGAACAAGTTGAAACAGTTTCTCACTCTGATTGATAGAACAAGCTGTGATTTCCCCTGAGTTCTAGATGGATGGAGATGATAGCACTATCCACAATCAATCTGTATGTGTGACTCCGGCCTTCAAGAATGACTACAGATAGCCACACACCGCTGGACACACTCGCTGCTCTTCCAAGAAAACATGGATCAAGGAGACTGAGCATTTGACGACAGAAACCTGAGCTGACATGTTTGACAATGATTAGCGGTGAGACGCAGGCGAAAATGCCATCGTTTGTCAGAAATGGCACAGGCTTGTTTAAGTGTGAAGCTTAGGATGCTTTTGAGAGATTCTTTTAAAGCCTGGCACAGTTAGAGGAACGACACGCTAAGTTCTGGTAATCTTGTTTGGGTTTTTTTAATCTGCAGTTATGCATGATTGTAAAATACACTATATAGGCAAAAGTATTGGGACACCTGCTCATTTCTTGTTTCTTCTGAAATTAAGAATATTAAAAAGACTGGATCCTGCTTTTGTTGAAGTAACTCTTCTACTGTCCAGGGAAGAAGTAAAGCTTTCTACAACCTTTTGAAAAAGCATTGCTGTGAGGATTTAAATGCATTTAGCAAAAAGACTGTCAGAGAGGTCAGGCTGTTGGATGATCACCACCCCACCTCTTCATCCCCAACTCCCCAACTCATCCCAAAAGTACTGGATGAATCATTCCAGAGAACACAGTCCCTCCACTGCTCCACAGCTCAATGCTAGGGGGCTATATACCCCTCTAGCTCACACCTGGCATTAGGCAGCATGGTGCCTATAGGTACATGTTGTTGATCTGCTCCAGAGAGTCCTATTGTATTGGCAGTACTTCTCTACAGTGACTAAACAAGTGTCAAGTGTGTGTGTGTGTGTGTGTGTGTGTGTGTGTGTGCGTGTGTGTGTGCATTTGCACATATGCACATCAGTAATGGGTACAACTTAAAGTAGCTGAATGCATTCATTAGAAGATGTGTCTACAAACATTTGGAAAGGTAGTGTGTGTGTATGAAGATATATAGCAAGTCTATGTAGATTATCTACATCACCAAAACACCAAACACACCAAATATTTGAGTATTTCTGCAACACCAGAGTTCTACTTATTATTATTAATGTAAACAATATTTAAAATATCTAAAATAACTGTTAAATTATATATAACAACAAAAATATAAGTAATTAAGCCATAAACTCCAGAATCATCAAATACGATACAAAGTAAAAGTCATATAAGTTTACTTAAATTAAATAAGTTTACTTACTTAAATACTTAAATTTACTTTAAATTAACACTATGGTTTTGAAAAATAGTATACATAGAGTCAGGCTTTAAAAGGGTAAAAATAAAGGTTCTTCAAAAGGTTCTTTGATGCCATAGAAGAACCCTTTTGGGCTCTGAGTGGCTCAGCAGTCTAATGCCCTAACACTAGGGGTCCCAGGGGTCGCGAGTTTGAGTTTTAAAAGGAGTTGATCCTGCTTTTGTTGAAGTAACTGTTTCTAGATTTTGGAGAAGCATTGCTGTGAGGACTTGAATGCATTCAGCAACAAGACTGTCAGTGAGGTCAGGATGTTGGATGATCACCCCACCTAACACTATGTCCCAGGGGTCATGAGTTTGAAACCTGAGCCATGACACTTTGCCATCAGCAACCGGAGTCTGAGAGAGCACAATCGGCTGTGCTCTCTATAGATGGCGCTCTCTCCCTTCATCACTCTTAAAGCAGTGTTGGCTGGCACAGGCGTCTGTTAGCTGGTGTTGTGGAGATGGGGACCCAGTGCTTTCCTCAGAGTGTGTCGGCTGCCTGGCGATGCCGCATCGGCGGCAGTTTAAAAAGAGGCGGTGCCTGGCTAAACATGTATCAGAGGAGATGTGTGTTAAGTCCTTTTCCTCCTAGTGTCGGGAGCATTTCTCGTGTTTGGTGGAGTTACTTGGGTGGGTTACCTGGAAGTACCAAATTGGGGAAAAAAGGAACAAATTGAACAAATCAGGTTTGATTTAAAGGTTCTTCATCCTCACACTTCACATTTCTCCAAAGTGGCTCTACTATGGTTTAGTTTAAATAACCATTTATAGCACCTTTATTTTTAGGAGTATAATATAATAAACATGTGTTCCTTGTCTGGAGACTTCTAGCTTGTACTTCGCTTTACCTTTCTCTCTCATTTCAAACTCCAGGAGAGCAGTTTAAGAAGTTCAGTCACTCTCCCTCAACCGAGAAAACAGCGTAATCGGTTGGCAATCTTCTGCAGCAGCCTGGCTTTTCAGACATGAAATGGGAAAGAGTTATCTGAAGGAACTACCATGGCTTACATGCTATCCTTTAGGCAACCAAGCCCTTCTAACTATCCAAGTGTTACATAGATATGTGGACCCGGATAAGAACTAGCAGGGCATGCTGTTTTTGTTTCTTTTTTTCCTAAAATGTACGACGTAACAGTAACCCTTTTCAAAACAATACAAAATGAGAAATGATGTTCAGACGTTCAGGACTATTTCTTTAATCTTCTCCTTAATGTTTTTAAAAGATAGATGAGGGGAGGGTTTTTTGAGGAGCACAGCAATCAATCTTTACACCATAATAAGATCTTCTTACTGCTTTGATAATAGCTACAGTAATTGAAGCCGCCTCACTTTAATTGAATTAGATTCGAGGGAGTAGAATGCAGGGAGTCAGACAACATGGATGTCTGTCCTGGAAGTCTAATAGGAGGAGCTGAATCCGATAAGAGGCGACCAGACCACTACAGCCAGACGTACAATTCTGAAACCAGGAAACAATAATAGGCAGAGGAAATATTATAAAATGCTCACCAGTGCAATGAGGGTAGGTGTGCTGAAAACCGCTACTACTGTTAGAATGGCGTGTCAGACAACACCTGAAAGGATAAGATGCTTCCCACCCATGCACAGTCCAGCAGAAGATGGAAATCTGTGACAAGAGAAGGATGTCCTCGGCTGGAACCTAGCACTGCTTATCAGGGCCGCACCTCTCCCAGTCTATTAGATATTGCAGCTTCCGTGCCTTCAAGAGTCAAGGAAGGTAAAAAGTACACTCACAAATGCTGGGATACGACCAACGCCATTCCATTAACTGGGTTAGTATTAAATATAGATGGACTGTTCAGTGTTTTTTGGCCAATACCAATCACTAGTCATCTTTCAGCCCAATCGGCTGATCGCTAATACTGATCGAGGGTGGGGCTGGCTGCCACATTACCCTTTCCGGGCATCACTCTCCTAGTGAAACGTGCTTTGATTTTCAGAATCAACCACATTTAAATTGCTGTCAAACTCCAAGCACCAGCTGAGGGAGTCCAAGAATTATTGTGCAGAACTGCGGAACAGCACTGTGTAGCTACACGTGTCATTACTCACTAATACTCACTATAAATAATCAATTCTGATGGGCTGTATCACCACCTAGTTTGGAAACTGCACCGCTCAAGAGAGGAAAGCTCTGCAGAGGGTGGTGCGCACAGCCCAGCGCATCATCAGGGTCTAGCTGCCAAACCGCCTGGATTTCTACACCAGCCGCTGTCTGAGGAAGTCAAGGAGGATTATCAAGGACTTCACCCACCCAAGCCACTGCCTGTTCTCACAGCTGCCCAGCGGCAGGAGGCACAGAAGCTTGAAGACCAGGACCAGCCGGTTTAGAGACAGCTTCCGTCCTCGAGCAGTCAGGCTGCTGAATGAACAATAGCTGTGGACTGTAGACCTCATCTGTACCATCACACCTCCTCCCCATGCAAACACATTGCACCCAGCACTTTCGGCTGGAGACCCTATGGACAGTCACACACAGCACCTGCAAAGACTTTCAACCAGATAACATTATCACCAGATAACATTATTACCAGATAACATTATCTCCAGATAACATTGTCACCAGATAACATTCAACCAGATAACATTATCACCAGATAACATTCAACCAGATAACATTATCACCAGATAACATTATCTCCAGATAACATTATCTCCAGATAACATTTAACCAGATAACATTATCACCAGATAACATTATCACCAGATAACATTATCTCCAGATAACATTTAACCAGATAACATTCAACCAGATAACATTATCTCCAGATAACATTATCTCCAGATAACATTATCACCAGATAACATTTAACCAGATAACATTATCACCAGATAACATTCAACCAGATAACATTATCTCCAGGTAACATTATCTCCAGATAACATTATCACCAGATAACATTCAACCAGATAACATTATCTCCAGATAACATTCAACCAGATAATATCCAGCCAGATAACATTATCACCAGATAACATTTAACCAGATTACATTATCACCAGATAACATTCAACCAGATAACATTATCACCAGATAACATTATCTCCAGATAACATTATCACCAGATAACATTCAACCAGATAACATTATCACCAGATAACATTATCACCAGATAACATTTAACCAGATAACATTATCACCAGATAACATTCAACCAGATAACATTATCTCCAGATAACATTCAACCAGATAATATCCAGCCAGATAACATTATCACCAGATAACATTCCACCATCATCACCATTGGTGGCCAGCTGGGGTTCTAGTAAGCTTCTTCATGTACAGTGATTATGAAGAATAGGGACAACTGATGCACTGGCTGGGTTGTTATCATGACCCAGGCATTAACCCAGTACTTAGACTACATAAAAACTAATAAATAGTCCAATAAGCTAAACTCAGCATTTGAGTAGAAACTAAATCGTATGTAAGTTGGAGAACCATCAGTATCTTACCAAGGACCAAGGACAGGATGCAGTATCAATCACCAGGCCAAGAACCATTGGTTTTCGAGAGCAAGTTCAGGCCAGAACTTCAGCGAGATCAGCAGAGAATCTTGAAGGGTCCCACGTACTGGTGGCTCAACTCATGACAGGACAGGTGGTGGCACAAGTTAAGGAACCGTCACTACCCTTCTGGTACAGGGTACAGCATCATCCACCGGGCCGAGAAGCATCGGTTTTCAAGAACAACATGCAAATAATGAAGTCTAGAGTTATGATGTGGAAGTTTAGGTCAGAGCATCAGCTGGTTCAGCAGAGGATCTTGAAGGGTCCCATGTACTGGAGGTTCAGAGCATGACAGAGCAGGTGGTGGTTGAAATCCCAGAGCTTGGAGATTTTGACATTGTGAGTCGCCTCTCAGATCCACTCGCTCCTCAAAACCGGTTGTCAAACCCAGGAGCTTAATGCTGGCCAGGACTCCATGGGAACAGGGGAGCTGATAGCCCAACACACACTCAAAGAGAGTGAGCCCTGTGGAACAAGTGTGTAGAGAATTCTAAGCATATTCTGCCAAAGGTGGGAAGTTGGCCCACTCACCTAGCCTGTTGTGACAGATTGTACGTAGCTGCTGATTCAAGTGCTCCACTTTAGCGCTTCGTTTTAGACCAACAGTATCACAGAAGGCAAGAATTATCGTCCAAAAAATTTGAGGTTCTATGCTGATAAATGCTAAATGGAATAATTATACTCTGCAGCTTTCTGACCTCACATTTTACCTCTTTCCATTTCAGGTGGGCTTCTCTTACTATCCATCTTTATTTCCCTGCAGTAACAGAGCAGAACGTTTACCACAGTACATTTAAACTACTCTCTTCACCTCTGTCAATAATGCTTGGATAACACTCGTCTCGTGTAAGCTGTGACCTGACCAGTCAGAGAGGTGTGGGTCCCGGTTATTAATCTATCCCAGCCAGACAGAGACACATAGGTCTTATTAGGGGGACAGCTGTCAGGAATGGGCTGGGCTTATCTGATGTCAAGCTCTTACTAAATGAGGGCCACAATACAGCGGGAGGAGTGGAGGGTGGTTCATGGATCTGGGGAGATTCCTCTCTCACTGAACCTTGATAAAGCATCTGCCTTAGTGTTCATGGAGCCTGGACATGGGCCTCCCTTTAGCAGGAAGGTCGGAGGGGTGACCACTATACTGTGGTCCCAAATGAACTGGCTTTATGGGCCAGTTAATCATACAAGGCGTCTTGGGTTCTGACCAGCAGTGCCTCCACCTTCAATTGTCCTTCTGTGCTAATCGTTTATCTATGTGTAGACTCACCACATCCAAAGAAGGATATGGAGATGGAGCTTTGGTGAAGACACATTTCTCTGCTTTCAGATGTCTCTGAGTAAAGAAGTAGACTTCTCAGCTTTCAAATGGAAAGACTCTCTGTAAGAACATCACTGATGACGAATACAACGTAGGGTGCACCTGCTAGTCCATGAGGAACCTGCTCCAGTCCATAGTTGGAGAAGAAGAGGGAATCTTCTACTGGGAATATAAATTTCAGAGCTTTATATAGCCTTTAAACTTCAAAAAGCCAACAATCTAAGTGCACCAAGTGCCATATTATCATCTGTATTACAGGCCCAACTGGTGACAATCAAAGGTTTCAAAAGTATTAACATTAGTAGAAGTGGAGTTACTAGGGTTTAAAAAAGATGTTAAGCTTTTTGCTCCAGTAAAAGTGTAAAAATACTGGTTTCAGAACAACTTCAAGTAGAAAAGTAAAAGTAATGGAAGGGAAACAAAGGCCAAAAGCTTAGGCCTCACCACAGGGGTCTATAGTGCACTACTGTGAGCTCGCTGGAGAGTGACGGGACATGTGCAGGTGTGATGGATCGCTTATAAAACAATAAGAATGGTGTATGTTTATACTTCTCATCCAACCACGATCAGATTCACACTTTCTGGATGGAGAGATTTATCTGGAGAGGGTTTTTATTGATGACGAGCCGGAATGAAAACAAAGGGAAATGAAATAGGAGGAACGAGGCTGTTTTTAAAATGTAAGGAGGAGAAGGTTTAGATAATTGGGTGAAAATGCCTGAAAAATAAATAATTACTCCAGTAAAGATTAGATAACCAACATTTCTACGTAAGTAAGATAACGAAGTATTTGTACCTCGTTCCTTGACACCTCTAGTTGCAATGGTGAATGTGAATAGGAGCATAAAGTCTGCTGCAGCTTGTGACCTCTGAGCAAGTTCTGGGCTCACTTACCTCTCTGCTGCCAGCATAGTGATCAAAAACAGACTTCAAAGAGAGATAAACTGTTCATAATCTCGATCCTTGTTCCCACACAGCGGTGGCCCACTCTAAAGCCCTTCCAGTGGAAAGTGAGATGATAAAAGCCACCTTAGAGGCTGTAGAGTGAGCCAGTCTCAAGTGGTGAGCGAAATATAAAGAACACTGTAGTGGGAACTGTAGGGGATTCCCCTTATACTTATATCTGGTGGAGTGGTGCAAACAACTGGAGAAGCCTCCTCAGACATTTGATGGGTACTGTAGCTGTGGTGGGGGCAGGAGAAGGCTGGTGGGAACTGATGTGCTGATATATGCAGCTGTCTCCTCTAAAGCCCACTCTTGTTACTGTTACAAGTTCCTGTTGCTGCTGTTGTTGTTTTGGAATATTTTCTCGTGCTCCACCACCAGCATTCTTGAAGCTGCTGAACCTCCTACATTCACAGTGATGGAGTCAGATGACTCGAATCTGCACTGAACAGAGCATTGCTAGTGCTAGGGGGAGTTACGAACTGGTGGGTTAATTGGCAGGGTGCCACTGTAATATAGGCCTACCCTTTTAAAAATAGGTTTGAAAATGGCTTTAAAGGTGCTTACGATCTGAGGTTTAACAGTACAGTAAAGATGATTTGCCCTTTTGGAAGAGCCACTGAATAAACAGGTGTCCCAATACTTTTGGCCTATTGCCTGGCCGTGCAGACCAAAATACATCATAACCTATCTATAACCTTTATATACACAGGGACTGGCAAGGAACACCTGGGGAAGATACAGGGGGATAACCGATGAAGAGTAAGATAAGTATCTGGCAAGACCTGAGGTTTAACAGTATACTGTAGATGATTATGGGTTCACTAATTGGCAGGTACTTTACATTGCATCCATTGCTGACACAGATGTGCTAATGCTAGAGGGGTATAAAGCCCCCCAGTATTGAGCTGTGGAGCAGTGGAAGAACTGTGTTCTCTGGAATGATGGATGGTGGAGCTCCATCCAGTACTTTTGGATGAGTTGGAGAGTTGGGGATGAGGTGGGGTGCTGACCATCCAAGATATTTTTTTATTATCTTGAGTGTTTATGTATTTGCAGCCTAATTAATAAGCATTAATATACCGTTTATAGACCCTTTATAAAGGTAGTCTTCTTTTAAACTGGTACCATTGTAGTACCAAATTAGGAGAAAAAAAGGGGGAAAAAAACGATTTTATTTAAAAAAAAAAATTGTATTATTGCTTGCAATAGCAGGTGCAGGGGTGCCGGTATTTTTGCCCATGGCTGTATGATCCATGAACAGCCACGTTTAAAAGTAATGAAACAAGGCCTGGTAAAGGGCTCAGGAAATAGCAGGACTTTCCAGTGAGGATGAGTTTTTATGGAGGTGATGGATTGGCTTTAGGTCGTATCCATGATGAAGTGCAGCTGGGTGGCGATGGTTAATAGTCTGGAACAGGCTAACACTGAAGGGTGTCTGTGGAGGGGGGCGTGTCTTAGGGTGGGACATTTGTGAAGAGCACTTGACGGATAAGGTTTTTCTAGCTATCGATTTCCACAATTGCTGCTTCACTGGAACTGCTGTTGGCTGTGTATTACATACACTAAATGTCCAAATGTTTGTGGACACCCCTTCTAATGAATGCATTCAGCTACTTTGCTACGTTGCACCCATTGCTGAAACAATGTCTAGTCCCGGTAGAGAAGTACTGCCAATAGAATAGGACTCTTTGGAGCAGTGAACACAGCCTGGCCATGCAGACCTAACGCTATAGCACAGACTCAGTGGACACAATTTTGCCGTATGGACCTAACAGGTCCCAAGCATCTTTTTTTCCCAAGCATCCTACAGTCCTTTTTTTGTCCAGTGTCCTGCAGTCCATTTTTGTCCACATGGGGCTTAGGCCTGGCTATACAGACCTATCGCTATAGTACAGACTCAGTGAAAATGGCCTGACTGTACAGACCAGTCGCTATATAGCCTGGCCATGCAGACCCCTCTCTATAGTACAGACTCACTGCACACAGCCTGGCTGCTATAGACAGTCCTGGCTACCTAAAGAGCAGAGAGTGTGCCAGCAGTGCCACAACACAGAGCTGCACTTTCTCACACGGTGTGAAAAATTCAGACACCTACGGGCGATTTCTTTTAAACAGTTTTAGAAAATTCACCTCCAGTTCTGCCGTCTCTCTGCCGACCTCAGACTGCACCTCCTGTTGGGCCAACAGAGAAACAGTAGCGCTCTGGCAGCACCACAAGTATCAGCCTGCCACACCATGAGGGACAAGGAGTGACCAACCCAAACACAGCCCAAAAACAACACACACATACACACACAGACATTTATTGCCCTGCTTTATAGATGTATTTATTTATTTATTTATTTTACTGCATTATTAAACACACACACACATACACACATAAATAAATAAACTAATAATATTAAATAAATAAAAAAAATAATAATATATATATATATATATATATATTACTGCATTATTTTTATATATATAATCACTATAGATTCCAAAATCATGCATCCTGGGTGGTCTGCTCAGCAATGGCCAGCACAAAGTACAGATGTGAACGAAGTACAGCACGTCTCGAGGACTCATTGTAATCCGATCACTACGATCACATTGAGAGATCAGACATCTGAGACTCATATGACTACATTCCAGGCGTCCCCGACAGCAAAGCACCACTTGCATCAACCCTGTGTCACTGCCCCAGCCGGAGAATACACAACAATCTATATATAACCTTTGTATATACACATAGACTGACAAGGTACGCCTGGGGAAGATAACCAGAGGGCAGGGTTACAAAGAAGACACAGGTGGGGACAATAATGACAAGGCGGGACTTGGGTGGAGACACAAACTAAGGCATGTGCTAAGCCAAGTTACAAAGGGAAAACCAGGAGAAGCAGAAGGACACAAACAGGACAACAGCGTGACAGGGTCACAGGAGACGCCTTTAAAATGACAGGTGTGAGCGGGCTATGCGTGATCGGACCACCCGAGGCGCATGTTAATGCCAATAATGCTTACTGAGTTGAAACTGGGACGGTGGAAGAGCGACGACAAGAGACAGATAAGGAGGAATATATCAGGTAGTGAGGATGAGAGAGAGAGAGAGTGTGTGTGTGTGTGTGTGCCTAACAGGCAGCTTAGCAGATGCACAGCAGCTATACCATCTATACCATCTATACCAGCTATACCACAGCCTTCAGGTAACAGACTGCTGATCTAATTACACACAGCTATTTAAATACCGCGGCTGTGAGTTCTCTGCTGTTAGGAAAAAAATGTCCACAGGCAAAATTGTTATCTGCACACATTTGAAATGCAAAGTGTGTACGCTGGCCAGCGCTACGCTAGCAGGCGTGCACTGTCAACAGTGTGTACAGCAGTCCTCCTCAGAGCGCTCCGCGACCCCCATTACTTATGGTGACATATCAAATTGATTGTGGTCGAAAGATCCTAACTGGAATAAAATGAGCTCCTCCGATATTGCCATTCAAATAAATCTGGGCCAGGCGCTCTTCCTCCGGGGGACAGATGTACAACCCAGAGTGGCACGACAACAGTTGTTTCCCTCAGCCTCGCGCCGAGCTTAATAGGCAGCCTCAGTCATGTGAACAGAGACACACACATCCAACCCGGGACCCTGCTGCTGTCGCTTTTCTGTGTCACGCTCAAGGGAGAGGTTTCATATGAGGAGTTTCGCAGCCATTAGCCCTGCATGGAGTATTCTTCACTGGGTGTTGTACAGAGTAGTTATTATTATTATTAATAATAATAATAAGTAGAAATGTGTATTTCCTGAAGGTGGTCCAGAATGGTCATGCAGCTTTAGTGATTCCCACTTCCAGACAGTTGCTAGGCTGTTGCTAGGTGGTCAACAGAGTGAAACTGGCCCTGCCAGATGTTTACTGTGGTATAACAACTAGTTGCTATGAGGTTGCTAGGTTGTTACTCTGATGTTGTTACTCTAGGCTACTGCCATGGTGTTGCTAAGCGGTTGCTATGTAGTTGCTATGGTGTGGCTATGCGGTTGCCATGATGTCACTAGATGGTTGTGCTATTATCCCAGGTGGTTTCTGTGATGTTGCTAAGTGGTTTCTAAATGGGTGCTATAGATGTTGCTAAGTGGTTGCTATGGGATTGATATGGAGGTGCTAGGTATATGCTAAGCAGTTGCTAAGCAGTTGCTATGGTTTCCCAGATGGTTACTATAGTATTGCTAGGTGGTTGCTATGGAGATGATAAGTGGATGCTAAGGTGTTGAAAGGTGGTCGCTAAGCATGTGGTGTTTTGGGCATTACTAGTGTATTTGTATGATTGTGATGCAAGAAGGGTGCACACACTATATACTATGTTATAATATGTTATACTATGGTATAACAGCTGGTTGCTATGACATGGATACTCTGACATTGCTAAGCTATTGCCATGGTGTTGCTAAGTGATGTTTACTATGGTATAACAGCTGGTTGCAATGACATGGATACTCTGACATTGCTAAGCTATTGCCATGGTGTTGCTAAGTGATGTTTTTACTATGGTATAACAGCTGGTTGCTATGACATTGTTACTCTGGTGTTGCTAAGCTATTGCCTTGGTGTTGCTAAGTGTAGTTTACTATGGTATAACAACTGGTTGCTATGACATTGTTACTCTGACATTGCTAAGCTTTGTGTTGGTGCTAAACATTGCCATGGTGTTGCTAAGTGATTGCCAGGTGGTTATTATTAATAATAATAAAAATAAGAAAGTAGAAAAGTGCATTTCCTGAAGGTACTTCCAGGCAGTTGCTAGGCTGTTGCTAAGTGTTCAGTAGAGTGATACTGGCTTTGCAAGATGTTTACTATGGGCTTACAGCTGGTTGCTATAGGGTTGCTAGGTGATTACTAGGCGGTTACTCTGATGTTGCTAAGCTACTGTCATGGTGTCACCAAGAAATATGGAAAGAAATTGGTTGCTATGCGGAAACTGTAGGTCCAAACAAAAGCTGTGCACAGGACAAAACATGAAATATGAGAAATGAATGGTGTTGAAATTTAGGGAGGGTTTTAAACCTGCTGTAAAACGAACACTGCTTTGGAGATACGAGGTTTTTGGGTGACAGTGATCTCTCATTTTTTATTATCATATTAAAAATAGACTCAAAGCTGAAAAAGACACGACAACCACATTTACCATTTGTGACGAACGGCATGACCAGAGCAGTGGCTGGCCTGCCATTGCTGTGGTGCCCGGGGAGCAGAGAGGGTGAAGGGCCTTGCTCAAGGGCCCAACAGTGGCTGCTTGCCTATCCTGGGTATCGAACCCACAACCCTGTCATCAATAGCCCGGAGCTCTAAATGCTGAGCCTCCACTGCCCCCTAAATAAAGACAAATTTAATGTGTACAATCAGACGTGTGTTACAGAGTAATGAGCTTCGTGGAAATGACACACCTCAGACGCTGTACTCATTACAGCATGTGTTAATGTGTCTGTTTAAACCGAGGATGTGATTCTTCAGTTGGATTTTTAGGTCTTTCACAGCATTAGAGCAAGTGTGAGACAGAGAGCAGTGCAGTGAAACAACTGCAAACCCAATAGTGAGAGTTTACATCCTCGTCTTCTCATAGCGTTGTTTCTTTTCAGCCCCGGCTGGTACAAAGGCCTACAGACCTACAGATCCTCGCTCTGGTCTGTATCTGTGAGGACCTTGGTGTGCTCTCCTCAGGTCTGTGTGGGTTTCCTCTAGGTACTCCAGTTTCCTCCCACCTCCTAAAAACACATGGTGGGTGAATTGGCTATGCTAAATTACCCACAGTTGATAGCGTGTGCGGGAAGGGGTGTGTGTGGTACCCTGTTCAGATGGTGTTCCACATCAAGGCTCTGGTCCACGATGACTCATGAGGAGGAAGACGAGAAGGAAGCGTATCAGAAGGTGGATGAATGAATCTTAGTGCTAGTAAAACATTTATTATATGGACAAAAGTATTGGGACACCTGCTCATTTATTGGTCTTTTCAAAATCAAGGGTATTATTGGAGTAACTGAATCATGCTGATGCTCCACTGACTGTAACAGGGAGAAGGGTGCATCGGTCATTCCCATTTCAGGCCAGAACGCTGCTATTGCACTGTGGAGCTGCACGAGTGAGACCTCTATACAGAACTGCTAGGTAGCGCTGCGTACACCCAGTCATGTTAATGTAAAATAATTTCTGGATCTCTTAGATTGTCCAGAAATGCATGTGTCCTTCAGGTGGAGCTCAAAGTGTGATATGCTGCTTTACAGCTGTGGTGTAAAAGTGAATTACACTCCCTACCTGTAGGGGGAGCCCAGAAGCAAAAATACCAATCCTCAAATAATGCTGCTTTAAAATAAATTGGACCTTTAGACACTCAAAAGATCATGATTCACTCTTGCATCAGAACTATCTAATACAGATACACATTTTTGACTTTGCAAAACAGATCTCAGGATTTGTACTTCTGCTTTGGACATCCTATTCACCTGTGAGAAACTGCTGAGGACTAAGCTGAAATCAGAAAAAATATTTTGTATATAAAAGCCTTAAAGGAGTAGTTTAATTAAACTTCTATCCACATCCATTTAATGTAATCATTTCTCTTTTGCTAAAGTATTTAGTACATCTGAAGAAAACACATTGAGATTTGGGTGTGAATTTATCAATCTGAGATTGGTGACAGTCTAAACCCAGGGTTTGTTAGCAGTGTTACTCTGGCATCTGTGGTAAATTAAAGAAGCCCATGTCAGATACCAAACATGTCTTTGCTGAATCTCGGCAGTGATCAATATTTTTTCCCTTTTTTTTTGCCAAACTGTTCCTGTAATGTGCAAGACCTCATTACTACAACAATGTTTGTAAAAATTGTTTTGTGTAAAAAAAAAAAATCTTTAAATGTTTTAAATTATTTGTGTATAGTGCTGAGATTCTATAATGTATATAACTTTTGCTTATATTTTTACTTTTTGTTCATACGCACTTTTTTTAAATATATATTTACTTATTTTTGTTAGTTATTCTATGTGTAAGCACCGTTGGATCGTTTCTCATTTTTGCTGTGCACTGTACAATGACAATAAAAGTATCTTATCTTAAAGCAAAAACCTGGTTTATGTTTGCACTGAATTACATCATTCTCTTATATGCACACAATTTCATGAATATCACATAAAAAAGTGGAATTCCCATCAATATTCAGCACGGTAAATTGTCGTAGAAGTGAAAGTTAACAAATTTGTAGTCAGCACAGAAAACTACAAAGACTGGCCAGATATTGCCGTGGTATTTCATCCCCTAATCAGCTCCTCAATGATGTTTCAGACCCTTATTTCAGTTTGCTAATTTGGTCTGCTAGTCTTAAGAAATTTAATTTATTTCATTGCATATAATTTCATTTACAGGGGGGAAAATAGTATTTAGTCAGTCACCAATTGTGCAAGTTCTCCCACTTAAAAAAAATGAGAGAGGCTGTAATTGACATCATAGGTAGACTCAACTATGAGAGACAAAATGAGAAAAGAAAATCACATTGTCTGATTTTTAAAGAATTTATTTGGAAAATAAGTATTTGGTCACCAACAAACAAGCAAGATTTCTGTCTGTCACAGACCTGTAACTTCTTTAAGAGGCCTCTCTGTCCTCCACTCATTACTTGTATTAATGGCACCTGTTTGAACTGGTTAACAGTATAAAAGACACCTGCCCACAACCTCAAACAGTCCCACTCCAAACTCCACTATAGTGAAGACCAAAGAGCTGTCGAAGGACACCAGAAACAAAACTGTAGACCTGCACCAGGCTGGGAAGACTGAATCTGCAATAGGCAGCAGCTTGGTGTGAAGAAATCTACTGTGGGAGCAATAATCAGAAAATGGGAGACCTACAAGACCACTGCTAATCTCCCTCGATCAGGGGCTCCACGCAAGATCTCAGCCCGTGGGGTCAAAATGATCACAAGAACGGTCAGCAAAAATCCCAGAACCACACAGGGGGACCTAGTGAATGATCTGCAGAAAGCTGGGACCAACGTTACAAAGGCTACCGTCAGTAACACACTACGCCGCCAGGGACTCAGATCTTGCAGTGCCAGACGTGTTCCCCTGCTTAAGCCAGTACATATCCGGGTACGTCTGAAGTTTGCTAGAGAGCAAGGATGATCCGAAAGAGTATTGGGAGAATGTCTTATGGTCAGATGAAAGCAAAGTAGAACTGTTTGGTACAAACACAACTCGCTGTGTTTGGAGGAGAGTGAATGCTGAGTTGCATTCAAAGAACACCATACCAACTGTGAAGCATGGGGGTGGCAACATCATGCTTTGGGGCTGTTTCTCTGCAAAGGGACTAGGATGACTGGTCCGTGTACATGAAAGAATGAATGGGGCCATGTATTGTGAGATTTAGAGTGCAAACCTCCTTCCATCAACAAGGGCACTGAAGATGAAACGTGGCTGGGTCTTTCAGCATGACAATGATCCCAACAAAGGAGTGGCTTCGTAAGAAGCATTTCAAGGTGCTGGAGTGGCCTAGCCAGTCTCCATATCTCAACCCCATAGAAAACTTTTGGAGGGAGTTGAAAGTCTGTGTTGCCTGCTGACAGCCCCAAAACATCACTGCTCTAGAGGAGATCTGCATGGAGGAATGGGCCAACATACCAGCAACGGTGTGTGCCAACCTTGTGAAGACTTACAGAAAACGTTTGATCTCAGTCATTGCCAACAAAGGATATATAACAAAGTATTGAGATGAACTTTTGTTATTGAAGAAATACTTATTTTCCACCAGAATTTTTTTTCTCATTTTGTCTCTCATAGGTCTACCTATGGTGTCAATTACAGGCCTCTCTCAGTGGGAGAACTTGCACAATTGGTGACTGACTAAATACTTTTTTCCCCACTGAAATATCCATAAATAGCATAGACTGATGCAAGAAGTGTCTTATATACAGACAGTCAAGCAACATGAAGATGCTCTTATCATTACATGAAACCACACCACAATGTGCTATGAGTGGATTTGGTCAGTGCTAACACTGGCTACTGAACATTAGCATTAGAAAAGAGGATTGAACAGAGGATTGATTTAATTCTAGAAAGCCTGTTAGCAACAATGTCATATCTGCAAAACAGCAACTTTACAGGAGAAGGAAAAAAGACCTTAACGTTTAATGGAAAAATACTTTATTCCAAGTCATTTTGGAGAATTTCTATTGGCCCATTTGTCATGAAAGTCTTAGAGATTGAAATAGTTTAATAATTTTTTTTCTATATTTTAAAGATTTTAAATTATGACTATCATCTCCTTATGATAATTTATGTGTAGTTATCCACTCCAAGATTTGAACAATTTTTCATACTTGCCATTCATCTGTATCAATGATTTTAAAATAACCTACAGTTCTGTTTATAATTTTGGATAATGCTATTTATGAATATTTTGAATAAAACTAATTATTTGCCCAATATCTAAATGTTTTGACATAATACTTTAATACAGTTTTTAACTTTTTGACATAATATTAATCTGGCTCTTACTCTTTAAGAATTGTTTGTTTTTTTTCATCATTTTAAATCTACATGTTGTAAAATACATCCATTGTATATAAAACAAAACAAACTAGTTACATAACGAGTGATTCTGGCCTGAAAACGAGCGTACAATACAACTTTAGATGTCTTCACCAAATGAAACTCTGTGGACCAAAATAAGAGAGTTTTTGACTTCAAAGTCTGCAAGCAGTACAGATATAAACAAGCCAATTAGAGCCTTTAAGTTTCCTTCCTTCTCTCTCGGATTTGGCTTCCAGAGCTCAGCACTTTCACTTTCGGTGAAGAAAACAGTCCATTGCTTTTCGTTAGGGTTTTAAAAATTCAGTGACCCGGCTGCTATTCTGGTGCTCTCAAATCCCTGATTGTAGCTTTAAGTGTACATGTGCACATCTGTTTATCCTCGGTTTGGGCTTAGAGTAAAGTACTGCATAATTGATGAAGGGGGTTTTGTGTATAGTCTCAGCTTTAAGTTCAAGGTAATGTAGCAAGAAAAAAGGCGTGGATGGGGAGGCTGATGCAAGAAGTCTTATATACAGACAGTCAAGCAACATGAAGATGCTCTTATCATAACAAGAAACCACACCACAATGTGCTTTTCTGAGTGCATGGTGGATTCGGTCAGTGCTTACACTGGCTACTGAGCATAGCATTAGAAAAGAGGATTGAATCCATTCTAAAAAGCCTGATAGCAACAACGTCATATCTGCAAAACAGCAACTTTACAGGAGATCTTTAAAAAATCTTTAATGTTTAGATGATGTTAATGTAAAAAGACTTTCTTCCGAGTAATTTTGGCCACAGCTGCGTGGCGAAATTGAAAAGCTGTAAATAAAACAGTGTTACAGTCAGTTTATTTGTCACATACATAGTCATATATATATATATATATGTGTATATATGAGCTTTATAATGACTGTATTATTACTCTACCGCCTCAGTCCACATGCTTCTTTCACGTTCAGTGGGGCTTTGGTATCTCTCAGCTTGTCCACAAATGCATGTGTAAAGCATGTCCTATAGTGGTGGCTTTAGTGGTCCAGATTCCACATTCCAACTGTAGGGGGAGCCCAAGAGCAAGGAATACCAATTCTCAGATGCACTGTCCTTCTGCTTTGGTTAAACACTCAGTACTCAGGAGGGCGATATAGAGAGGTCTGCCATGAATGTTGACTGGTTTGGGCTTAGAGTAAAGTACTGCATAATTGATGAAGGGGGTTTTGTGTATAGTTTAGCTTTAAGTTCAAGGTAATGTAGCAAGAAAAAAGGCGTGGATGGGGAGGCTGATGCAAGAAGTCTTATATACAGACAGTCAAGCAACATGAAGATGCTCTTATCATAACAAGAAACCACACCACAATGTGCTTTTCTAAATGCATGGTGGATTCGGTCAGTGCTAACACTGGCTACTGAGTATAGCATTAGAAAAGAGGATTGCATCCATTCTAAAAAGCCTGATAGCAACAACGTCATATCTGCAAAACAGCAACTTTACAGGAGATCTTTAAAAAATCTTTAACGTTTAGATGACGTCAATGTAAAAAGACTTTCTTCCGAGTAATTTTGGAGCATTTCTATTGGTCCATTCATCAAGAAATCAAATTTGGACACAATGTACTAAATAACAACCAGATTTTAAATTATGTCAAAAAGTGAAAAACTGCAAAAATGGAGACAAGGTTTTGGATATTGCCATGGTGTTGTTAAGTGATGGCTATGTGATTTCTATGGGAAAGGAAATATTGAAAAAACAATGGTTGCTATGCTGAAACTGTACATCTAATCAAAAAGCTGTAGACAAGACAAACCAATCTGGAGCTGGAATAGAGTTGAAAGTTTGGTAGGATTTTTCCTCCTCCTGTCGGTTTTTGCATGACAGGGACGCATAGTCATTAAGTCCTTATTATTCATTAAGACTAAAGGCAAACAGACTTAGCTTAGAAATTATTATTTTTGTCAATGTGTTTTCTGGCATTCCCTGATAAGTAGCTAATTTTCATAAACGCTGATTTTTTGACCTCTTAGTTTCTTTTAAACCAGCTCTAATGCTCTGCGGGTGCTTTACATTGCACCCATTGCTGGCAAATCAGTTAAATTCAGATGTTTTAAGATTTCTCAAGCACCTTTCACAGCAAATGTTGAAAACCTCTTAAGTAGAGAGAAAGAAACCATCCTCCTCTCCTCCAAAGAAAGTACTGCCAATAGAATCCTGACCTCACTAACACTCTTGTTACCGAATGCAATCAAATCCTCCCAGAAATGTTTCAAAATCTAGAAGAAAGCTTTCTTAGAAACAGTTACTCCAGCAAAAGCAGGATCAACTATTTTTAATACTCTTGATTTCATAAGAAACAATGAATAAGCAGGTGTCCCAATACTTTTGTCCATATAATGTATTTTATCGGTTCATGCACCTTAAGTCGCTCCAGAACCTTGAATTCAATCACCTCATTGTCTCCTTTAGGAGCAAAAAGAGAGTTCTTAGTGGTCGTTTGGTTTAATCAGGCAGTCAGAAAGGGTCGGTAGAAAAAATGACTGCCCAATCACGGCACATTTCCATAAAACCTGTGTTTAGATGACTGAGGAGAGAGGTTAGGGTCACCTGTGCTTAGCATGCAGAGAGCATGGTCTCTCTGACACCAGAAAACACTCCTGCACTAATCAAACAGAAAAAAAGCAAAAAAAAGTTTATTTAAATTAATTTCTCTAAATATTTCCATTTAATGAATAATATTAAATAAAATACAATTTTAATAAAACAATAAATACAATTGTAATAAAATATAAAATAATGTTTCAATTAATACCTTTTCTATTTTATCATATTTTATTTTATTTTAATTTAATTATTTGTAAATATGTTACATTATATTAATACCGTAATATCATAAAAAAAAAAAAACATTTTAAATATTCCAACAAAAACCAAAATATTGTTCATCTGATCCGACTATTAAGTTAGCGGTGCTGAAAGTTCCACTAGGATCTTTTAACTTGCCAAAGCCAGAGCCTCTTAACTTCCTGGAAGTGATCATGATTGGCTACAGATGGAAGCATCTTTGTGCACACATAAAAAGGCTTTGTTTGAATTAGATTGGATAGGATTGACCAACACACAGTACAGTAGGAAAGTCCAATCAGCTCAGTGCAGATCTGTAAAGGATGGCTGTAGAGTTACCCAAGTCAGCAATGTCTCTAAACAGCTGCAGATTCTGCAGATTGCCAGATCATCAGTTCAAACTATTTTCCGCAAGTAGAAGTTATCGGGAGGTGTGGCTGCTTTGCTGGAAGGTCTGGAAGAAGAACCAAACTGTCACCTTCAGCTGAGAAGGAACTGCACTGGAAGCTGCTGGAACCCCAGTGTCACTGTGTAAACTCGAGTGTGTTGAACATCGGCAAGGGCGGAGAAGCTGCAGTCGAAGACAGAACCCCTTGCTCTTTCAGACTCAACTACAGTTTGCAGCTGAACCATATAGACAAAGAAAAAGCTTTCAGCAGAAAAGCTTTAGGCCACAATGACCAGAAGTATGTTTGGAGGAGTAAAGGTGAGCAAGGTGGTGGTAGCATCATCAATGGTCGCCAGAACTGCGTAAAGCCCTGGTCACACTGGGTTTTTGCATTTCACGACAGCCAGCAAAATGACCACAAATGTTGCAAAATTAAAAAGCTGGAAAAAAACAGCGTAACAGTGTTACAGTAGCTTATTTCTCACATACGTAGTCATATACAGTACAACTAGCAGTGAAATGCTCTGATATATGCTCTGACTAACTGCCCGCTCACATAAAATAATAAGAGAAAATATAAAAATAGAAAAAAATATATAGATATCGATATTAAAATGAGAATATATACAGAGAAGAATTTACAGCAGTGGGCAGTGTAAATATGAGTTTTATAATGACTGTATTATTACTCTACCGCCTTAGTCCACATGCTTCTTTCACGTTCAGTAGGGCTTTGGTATCTCCCAGCTTGCCCACAAATGCATGTGTAAAGCATGTCCTATAGTGGTGGCTTTAGTGGTCCAGATTCCACATTCCAACTGTAGGGGGAGCTCAAGGAATACCAAATTGTAGATGCACTGTCCTTCTGCGTTGGTTAAACACTCAGTACTCAGGGGGGCGATATAGAGAGGTCTGCCATGAATGTTGACTGAAAAAAAAGCAAGCTGGCTGACGCCGTAGTGCCCCTGGAGGCAACGCTCAGACTTGCAGCTCAGACTTGCAGCTGTGTTCTGAAAAGCGTCTGCGTAGCTCGGAGCGTGTGCATTCGCGTCCTAGCGTGAAGCACGTTTCAGGCCTAAGCTGTGAGACAATGAACCGAACCTCCATCTGGAACATTGTCCTAGCTTGTGAGACTTTCCTGTCATACTTCACTCGTGCCAGCAGATATTAGCGAACTGACAGTCATTAACAATTGGCTCGCAGCTGTTGGCTCACGTCTGCCACTGTTTGGATGGTTTGCTTGTATTTTACTTATTATACTTACTTAATGGCCGTGGGCCAATGTAGTTGTGTGTATGTACACGTATGTGTGTGTTACTGTCCTGGGGGCCAGCTTGAGAAATGCACTCCACGCTGTGCACACAAATACAATCATTCAGTAGAAATTGAGTGCTCCCCTGCTTCTGAAACGGGCGTGAAGATTCGACAATCTGTCCTCATGAACTGGAAATCTAAAAACACCATTAGCATCGCCCACTGGACACATTTACTAGTGGATTACAAATCAATGGATAAATTATCCATCAAAGACTCCATCAAAACACAAACTACAGATTCTGATCCAACTGGGACACCTCCTATTAAACTCTTTACCTCGCATTAAATAATCACCCAATAAAGACAAGATCTGGGGCCGGATTTACAAAAAAGTGTCTGAGATAAGCTTTTTTTTTACTTTACTTTGATTTTGTTTAAAATTCAAAAACTAAAAGAATTTTCTTTCTTCAATTCTAAGAACAATCAGTATTCTCAAATAGTAATCAAATATTTAATATATATATTATTGTATTATTGTAATATATAATATTGTATTAGAGTGTAAGGGTTCAATAAGTCAGCCTCTAAAATGATCAGTTTAAATAGTTGAATTATTAGAATTAATGTCTAATTTAACTGGATTAAACCTGGAGATCGCTCTTAAAGGTCTGCTTGTGTCCACTTTAGTAAAATTCACTCTGTCTTTGAACGCCTAGTTTGACTCTTAAACACTTTGTTTCCGACATTTCCGACAGGATTTCACTGAATATCTGAAAATTAAGGTCTTATTTGGCAGCGTTTATGATAAGCTGTGAAATACGGCATAAAAGTCAATGATACAATTGGCCTAACTACGAAAATAACGACAACTGTGTCTTAAGAAGGTCTCAAGAAAAGAATTGAGTTTCTTAAGAGAACATTTGAGAACTTAAATTATCCATCAAAGACTCCATCATAACACAAACTACAGATTCTGATTTAACTGGGACACCTCATATTAAATAATCACCAAATAAAGACAAGATCTGGGGCTGGATTGGCAAAAGTGTCTGAGATAAGCTTTTTTTTATGCTTCAGAAAAAAATAGTTTAAAATTCAAAAACTAAAAGAGTTTTCTGATTTTTCTTCTTAGTTTTTCACTTATGAACAATTCTAAGAACAATCAGTATTCTCAAATAGTAATCAAATATTATAAATATTGTCTTAGAGCGTAAGGGTTCAATAGGTCAGCCTCTAAAATGATCAGTTTAACCCCTTAAACAGCCTTTGTCCCACTGACAGGCCAAATGTGTTCAATACAACTATCAGAGAATAGCCACATCAGTTTGTATAGAAGACCATGTAGTTACTAAGTAATACACCTTACTGTGTAATAAACCCTGGGGTGCTAAGGGGTTAAATAGTTGAATTATTAGAATTGATGTCTAATTTAACTGGATTCAACCTGGAGATCATCCTTAAAGGTCTGTTTGTGTCCACTTTAGTAAAATTCACTACTAGCTCTTGTTTACTGAACATCTTTGAATGCTTAGTTTGACTCTTAAACACTGACATTTGCTCTACACTTTCGGAAAAATATCGGAAAATTAAAGTATTTGGCAGTGTTTATGATAAGCAGTGAAATACGGCATAAACGTCTATGATACAATTGTCCTAACTACAAAAATAATGACAACGAATGTCTTAAGAAGATCTCAAGAAAATAATTAAGAGTTTCTTAAGATAATGTTTGAGAACTTCTGCATTTAAGAGCATTCTTAAGAACTTTGTAGGTTTTTTTCGTAGGAACGTTATTCTGAATCCAGCCCTGAGCCAAATCCCAAGAGCCAAACCACGAGCTGCAAACTTATTTGGCAGTGTTTATGATAAGCAGTGAAATATGGCATAATAGTCTTTATTGCAATTGGCCTAACTATAAAAATAACGACAACGAGTGTCTTAAGAAGATCTCAAGAAAAGAATTAAGAGTTTCTTAAGAGAAAGTTTGAGAACTTCTGCATTTGCAACTTCTGCAATTTCTACAGACCCCTCCTGTCTTTGTATATTCTGTATTTTGTGTATATTTTGTATTTATTTAATATAATTTTGATATAACTTTTTTTTAATATGTTTAGTATGTATATAGTTTTGTCCTCCTGCAGAGCATCAACCTGAGCCTCACCACAAGCATTTCAATGCACAAATGTCCTGACATGTTGTGCAAATGACAAATAAACCTGAAACTTGAAACTTGAAATTTGATTTAAGAGCATTCTTAAGAACTTCATAGTTTTTTTTCATAGGAATTCGTTATTCTGAATCTGGCCCTGAACCAAATCCCAAGAGCCAAACCACGAGCTGCAAACCTCCTGGCTTCATCACACCAATACTTATGTTCACACTCACTCACTCACTCACTAATCTAGTAGACATACTCTGTCTTCCTTCCTCTGGTGTCTCTCGTCTTATCGCTTGTGTGTCCCCTCCCCTGTGGTGTGGACAGCTGTTAGCATTGAATCAAAAAAAAAGAAAGTCTTAATAGTCCTCCGACGAGGGGGGAGGGAGAGAGGGGAGCTGCCCTGCCGTTCAGTCACACGTGTTGAGATGAGAGGAGAGGAGAAATGCATCTGCTGATTCAAATTGATGAAAATACACACAAACGAGCTTCCATTTTGTTTCTGATTGGTTTGCATCAGGTGTTGCTGATTGCCCTGAGATGGGAGTGGACTGGCAGGGCCCTGTGCTCTCTCTCTCTCTCTCGCTCTCTCTCTCTCTCTCTCTGTTTTACTCTCTCGCTCCCCTCTACCCCTAGCCTCTAGAGGCTGCCATGCTCCACTCAGCACTGGTCTGTTCAACAAGCCCTTCAGTCGAGCCTGAGCCGGGCCATCATCACACTGTCGTCTCCTGCCGGCAGGTCAAGGATGTTTGACACCCCTTCCTCAGCCAAACGCACACAAAGGCCTCTTCTTCCCTCAGCTGTACGGTCTATGCTGCCGCCGCTGCTGCTGCTTCAGACACCGCAACAAAGGATCTATTGGTGAGTGAAGTCAGCACCAATCTAATAAAAAAATCATACACTCTTAAAAATATATAAATATTAATGCCCATGGGTTTAGAATGGGATGCAATAAAAGCTCCTCTAAGTGTCCCAATACTTTTGTCAATTTAGTGTTTTTGTCTTTTGGGGAAAAAAGTGGTTTGGCATTGCTCAAAGAACCCCTCGTAGCACCTTATTTGTTGTGAGGGTATGTGGATATGATGTCATAACTATTTATAACTATCATTTTATACAAAATGTTTTAAAAACATCAACATCAACATCTGTAATGTTACTTTCTGTTGTTTTATTTTTTTCAATCTGAAGCATTATAGAATACATTAACATTATAGAAGAGCTAATATTCTTATTTATTCTTATGCTAATGTTTTAATATTTTAGATTATAGGATATTTGAAAAGTTAATATTCTTATACTTATATTTCAAAATATTATAGGATATGTTAATGTTACACACTATCTAATATTCACATTTATTCTAATGCTAATATTTTAATATTTTAGATTATATTATATTTTAGTACAGAAGAACTAATATTCTTATTTATTTTCATACTAATATTTAAATACTTCAGAATATTCTAAAACATAAAAAAACAGAAAAGCTACTATTCCTATTTATTCTTATGCTAATATTCAAAAAATTGAGAAAATTATAGATTGTTTTAATATTAAAGAGCTCATATTACTATGCATTCATATACCAATATACCAGTATTTTAGCTTATATGATCTTTTATTATAGAAGAGCTAATTTTCCTATTTATTCTTACACTAATATTGTAATATTTTAGATTTTATGATATTCGAATATTATTAAAGAGCTAATATTCTTATTTATTCTTATATTTCAGAATATTATAAGATATTTTAATATTATACAAGATCTAATTTTCTTATTTATCCTTATTCTAATATTCAAATGTCTTTAAATATAATAGATTACCTGAATATAATAAAAGATCTAATCATTTTTTTTATTTAAGACTATTGTTGTGGTGTTGAAAATAAAAAGGACCTCTCAAGTTACCTATTTACATTCCAGTTTAATTAACAGTACTGTAGGAGTCCACAGTTACCACACCAGACCACCTAGAGATGATATATTAAGTATTTACTCATATTCCAAAACTAATAATGTCTTCCAAGGTATGATAAATTAAAGACAGGCACAAGGCTGATTAGCATACTTATTAATTCGCTTCGGTGGTCCGCCTGACGTGGCCTGGTTTGATCGCTATGTGTCTGTGGACGCCACGCGCCTGAAGATGCTTCCACTCGCTGTTTGTGTTCTGTTATTTATGTGCGTTGCTGTGGCAAGTGAGTTACTGAGCAAGGTAATTGAACATGCAGTCTTCAGGTGTGGAAAACTAATTGTCCCCTCCAGTGAGCTCAGCTCAATTATAGACACAATCTAGGTTAGCTGGTGAAGTACCGGCTAGATCTGATGTGAATCAACTCTGCCATGTATAATTATACCATTAAAATGAAGCTGGCACCTAGCACCTACACTCCCACACACACACACACAAAAGCTACAGGGCCAAGAAACTGTTAAAGATCATGCAATCATGACCACACCATCAGAGGATACTGGAGAAAATAGTGTCTAATGCTATTCAAAGGGGAAGTCCACCAATTTCTTAACATTTCTTGTTATTCGCAGTAATTCGGTGGATAAAATGTAAACAAGGCACTTCAGAGTGTTTGAAAAGCTCATCAGTAGTGGTTCATGGAACGAGATATCTGATAGTTAACAGCTTCTTAAAGCTTTTTAAGATGTTTTTGAGAATCTTCGGTCTAAAATGTAAACCGACTGATGAGCTGAGGACATTTTGCTACAGAGTGAACAGGTCTATATGCTGCCAAGGGGAGATGTGATCTTAGGTAAGCTGAGGTTGGGTCTCAATGCTTAGAATGTTATTGTAAAGGGAAAGTGGTACTGCAGAGACCGCCGACCTTTCCCAGCATCGTTACTACGGCTTCAGCATCACTACTGTCCACTAATATCCACTTGCACTAACACCTTGACCCTAGCACCCAAAAATATCTGCTCAGTCACAGTGCAGTCTGAGATTGAATAACTACAAAATGCACTTACAATTGCATGCAAAAGTTTGGGCACTCCTAGTCTCAAAAGCTCTGAAAAGACCTGATTTGCCAAAAGGCATATTGCTTTAATATTTTAAGCACTGAATCCTATTTGTCGAAATAACAAAAAAGGAAAAGGCCTCAGTTTAACCTTCGCTGTTCCTGTTAATCACCATTTCTTAATGACGCTACAAACTGAGGAAACACAGCTTCTGCATCTTCTTATGGTCTTCTAATGCTTTGTGAGCATCAGTGGTGTTAATGTTCAGCGTGCTAGGCAGCTGCTTAGAGGAGCCCATGGCTGCTGATTGTTGTGAGTCAGTGTGATTATAAATATATTTGGTCAATTCATATATTTGGTCAAATCATCTGGTCTTCCTTAATGATTAGTGTGATTCAGCCATAGACCAAGCGTATTAATAAGGTTGCCATGATACTCTAATTAACATTTACATTTACATTGAAGGCATTTGCCAAACACTTTTTTCCAGAGCGACTTATAAAAGAGCTTCACTGTAAATATCCTTAGCTAGTTTGTATCGGCTCGGATCCGAAAGATACCTCCAAGCTTAGACACTACTAAATACAGAAGTCAGTCTGGAGACACAATACTCACATACTGTACACTCTGCCTTCTAAGTATTCTTGGAAGAGGAGGGTCTTCAGCCTGGGTTTGAGGACAGCGAGCGTTGGACTTTGTGTGCCGTTCGGACACTCAGAGGAAGTTCGCTCCACCGCTTCTGTGCAGGACAGAGAAAAGTCTGGACGCTCATCTTCCGTGAATCTTAAAGGAGGGCGGGTTGAGCTAAGCTGTTCTCGAGGCGCAAAGGGTGTCCTGTCAAAGCCTGTCAAAGTTATCTGAGAGCTCAAATCTCTTGGGGTGCTTAAACTTTTCCACGATACTCTTTTGTACAATATTGCACTAATCCTGCCGAAAATGTTGATGAGAATGGTTCATCTTTAACTAAATGCCTTTTTGGAAATGAGGGATGGTCACTGATCACACCCAAATAAAACAAATGGAAGGAAACTGATGAATAATGGCTGTCAGTATTTTGCAGGTCCTTGTCTGATCCTGAGAAGTGCCTCACAGCATTTCTTAAAATGATGTCCATCAATTCCGTTTCCGCACATTTTACAATGCTTCTCACCGCCCTCCTATAGTGGCTACTATCACAGTTCTCCACATATTTCACAAGCTAGCAATGACATTTAAATCTGGCGACTGATTGAACTCACTCTGTCGTTTGATGAGCAGCGTAGCGTCTTAGCTTGTCTTGTTGCCATTTCTGTGATTAGAACAGAATGGATCCATCTATCCACAAGAATGTAGACCCACCACTGTATCTGACAACATGGGCTTATAATATAATAATTCAGTATAATGCATACAAGCAAGTGTTTAATCAGCCCAGTGTAAGAAGGAACAGGACAACACTTATTTAGGCTGTAGAGAACAGTCTACAATCACTAAGTAAGTAGATTTAATTACCCAACCCACTCGTTAGTACTCTCCCCCTATCACATGTAATGCTCCTGACACTAGGAGGGTGAGGACTGACAAATGCACAGCCAGCCACCGCCTTTTTTCAAACCCGCTTTCAATGCAACGTCATTAATGCAAAGTACAGGGTGCCCAGCTCTAAAGCCTCAGCTGAACAACAATACACTGAAGTGATGTGGGGAGAGAGAGAGAGAGAGAGAGAGAGAGAGAGAGAGAGAGAGAGAGAGAGAGAGAGACATCTAAGCATCCTGAGAGAGCAACGCCATTTGTGCTCCCTCAGGCTCCGGCTGCTGATGGCAGCCAGCATGACTTAGTATTTGAACCAGCGATCATAGCAGCCCAGTCATAGTGGCAGCACCTCAGTGTGCTGGACTAATATTTAATATTTAACATTAATGTAAAAATATAACATCAACATAAAGAAAAGCTGTTGCGAATCACATAAATAACAAATTGCATTCTTACAGGCTGTAAAAAAGTGAAAAAGTGAACGTTAATTCGTACTTATTGAGAATAAACTCTATGGTGAATATTGGATGTCATTTTACAGCTACATGGCTGCAGGTTAGAGGAGGCCGACATTTACAGGAGCAGGACATTGGTTCGGGTGCAAGACAAATTATTCTATATATTGCTGGAGAAAGACTAAAAATGTAGATGCGCACCTGACCTTCAACTTCATATATATTCAATGCAACTGAACTCTAAGATGAATGTAAATGACTGTATACTGAATGTAACCCTACACCTAACCCTAACCTTAACCTTACCCTTGAACCAACCCTAAAATCTAAACCTAACCCTAACCTTAACTTTAATCTTAAACTAGACCTTAAATCTAACCCTAAGGTAGGTTTTAAGGTCAGGCTTAGCTGTAGAGTTACATTCAATAGACAGTCATTTACATTCAGCTTAGAGTTCAGTTGCATTTAAGAGAGTTAGTTGAATGTCAGGTGAGCATCTACGAGGGATCTCATAGAGAATGGAAAACTACGCAAAGTGTCACCAAAAACTAAACTGGATGTTTCTGTAAAGTGTCTTATGCCGCCCTTGTTATTGGATGCACTCTAATACTTGTGTGAAAAATGCACACAACCAAACACTTTCTGAACAGAACTCAGAACTGATGTGTTTCATCAGGCTATATAATGATAAAGTCAACTGAAGAGTGAAGCATGTTCATATTCATCATTTCTTGTTCAGAAAAGTTGTTTATATCATGTTTATGGAAACAAAAGAGTTTTCATGAAAACAAAAGTTTTAATAACATCAGATTCTTCACATATGAAATATATGAAAAATACAGTATAAATACAACGGCAGGATTAAAGGATAAGAGTGAGTTTTAAAAGACTAAACAGTCGCTTTTTTTGACTTGGCAGTAACGGGTTAAGATACTGCAGTAAGGTGGACAGCACTGCACTGCTCACTATGAAAAGCAGAGAAGCTCATCTCCAGTTTGCCAGAAGGCACCTCCAGACTGCTGCTACTGTGTTAAAATGTTCGAGCTCAGTCATAACTGCTGGAAAATAATAATATGCCTAAATTCATGACATCAGTTATTGGTCTAATATCTTTTTACACCCCAGTAAATATGTATATTAAATATATGACCATATGTGTCACCTCATAGCTTTTAGAAAGATTATTTTTCTAAGAATTTTGATTTAAGAAATTTAATTTGTAATGGAAGTCATACAACCATGTTACATTTTGGCAACCCTAAAGGAGAACAAATACAAGAATGTAAAAAGAAAAAAATTTGGACACACCTGCCATTGTCACATTATATCAAAAAGTGAGAAAAAGACCAATGGAAATACTAGGATTTCATACAACAGCAATGATAGGTATAATAAATGTAGTGTATACATATAGTCTGATACAGCTGTCCTAAATTGTCACCATGGGACCTACAAGTAACTCTTGCCACAGTTACAAAGTACAGCATCAAGGTTTGAGACCTATTTGCTAGAGAACCAGACACAGCATTTGAGTGCAAGAACCTCACACCAACTGTGAAGCATGGAGGTGGAAATGTAGAAAAGTTTGGGGCTGCTTTCCTGCATCAAAGCCTGGCAAGCTCTCTATCATAGAAAGTCTTTATTGTATCAGAATTTGCTTAAAGAACATGAGACCATCTGTCTAAAAACTGAAGTTGAAGCAGAGGTGGACCATGCAACATAACAATGACCCAAAAGTAGGAATTAACACATTTTTGCATTTTTTTTGTTTTGTTAAATAAATACATATTTTTTGGCAAAGCTGGTGCCATTACAGCACCGTTGTCTATGGATACTGTTTGAAATAAGATTCAATATCCATATATCCATAGTTCTTTAAAAAAATCCTGAATATCTAATGAGTTATTCAAATTTCACATGACCGTATATGCATTTTTACACTCATCTCAATTAGTTCAAGCATGTAAATAATAGCATATGAATAGATTATGGTCCATCCTTAATCCTTGTCATTCAGTAAAGTAGAATAAAACAAGACATTTCCATGAGCACCAGTCAGATTACATCATACTAATTTAGTTTGGCTGTGTCTCATTATCATATGTGTATACTGACCCATCTGTTTGTACTCCTTGTTGTAAAGAGGTTTTGCCAACCTCTTTCCATTGGATAGTTTAGTATTTTAACCGTTTGCTAGTCTCATGTAATGATCAATCTTTGTCTTGTTTATATATATATATTTTTTTTACTTTTTTTAGGCTTTCTTTTGCCTTAGCATTTTGGCCTGGCCCCCAACGTTATGCCAATCTGAAAGTTTTGATGACAGAGAGGGCATACAGTACATCACATAAGTTAACTTCATGTACAAAAAACAAAAATAGCCTTTCAAATATTTAGTAATACTGAGGAGTGCCATATGTGGGAGGGGAGGGGGTTAGGATGATTGTAAGGGCCCTAAAAATTTATTAATTTAGTATTTTGCGCAGAATTAGATATTAGATTAGATATCTTTTCATGGGACCCAAAACCATTGGCAGCTCCTCTGCTCATCCTTACATTTACATTACATTTACATTTAGCAGACGCTCTTATCCACAGCGACTTACAGCAGAGCTTCACTGTTTACTCAGAAAATACCCTCAGCTAGTTTGTATAGTCTTCTGGATCCCTCTAAGCTTAGATGGTCTGGAGACCACAATACTCAATTTACACTCTGCACACTGAGTATTCTCAGAAGAGGAGGGTCTTCAGTCTGGGTTTGAGGACAGCGAGCATTGGTCTCTGCTGTTCGGACACCCAGGGGAAGTTCGTTCCACCACTTCGGTGCAGGACAGAAAAAGTCTAGACGCTCGTCTTCTGTTGATTTTGAGGGATGGCGGGTCGAGCCGAGCCGTACTTGAAGCTGGAAGGGCTCTTGGTACTGAATGGCTTTTGACCATTGCCATCAAGTACAGAGGGGCTGGCGCAGTCTTTGCTTTGTAGGTCAGATTCAGGGGTTTAAATCTGATATGGGCAGCAGCTACAGAAAGCCGGTGGAGAGAGAACGCAGCAGTGGAGATACATGGCTGAACTCAACGTAGTTGAGTCACAGTCCTGCTCAGAAACTCTGCACTCGGCCTATAAATGATGTCTATATTGCTCTACAGGTGTGAAAAGACTGTGAACACACCAGTCCATTAAAAGCTGCTTGTGATTCTGAGCATGCTGAACATTTACCACTGTCTACTTCATTTCAGACAATCACTTGTATATGTTTCCCTAAAAAGCACAAATCATTATCAGATTTTTGCCCGATTTCACAGAACAAAGCAGGCAGATTAAGTTTAGGTGGAGGCGGATTTGAATGCTTTGGAACAAACAAACTGAAAGAAGTCGACTTACCCTATGCTGAATTCCCCAGCGGGTTTGAGCAACTCTGTGTCGATGCGTCTGTACCAATGAGATTTCCTCCTAAATGAAGCATGAAACAGATCACTGTCGAGGGAAGAACAACATTGCAGTGGATGTAATGAATGTAAATGTTTTCTGGCAAAGGTATTAACCATCCTCATGTGAGTTGGCTTTCACAAAGTTGTACAACTTGTTTGACACTCTTTGTTCTACTCCAGCATGTCTGAGCTATTTTAAACAGGCGGATTCACAAACAGATGCATGCTATTTTCCTCCAGCCTGTTTTCAGTGTACTCTAGGAGTCGTTCTCTAATGCCCTCAAAAGTACAGCTTGTAAACCTGTGAATGGTGGGAACTAACAGATGTGTCTGATGAGTGCCAGTGGGCCATGTAACATGAGGGTGTGTCGTGTGGGAAATTGGAGTGCTTTGTGTGTTTGTTGAGGAGGCCAACAAAATACTAGCAGGTGTAAAAGGTTCCTCGTGCCACAGTCCAGATCAAAGAACCAAAACCAGCCCTGGTCAAGGCTACGTCCACATGTGTCTGGATATTTAAAAAAAAAGGGATATGTCCATCCACACAGCAAAGGAAGCACTTGTGTGAGCATGCTAGCTCTGTATGGGGCGACTGTACTTAATAAAGATAGACTTAAAAAACACCATAAAGAAGGACGCAGTGGTTTAATCCCAAAGTACACACTCATGTGTATTCAAAACCTTGATGCTGGCCTACAAAGCCAAGAACGGACCAGCCAGCCCCTCCATACTTGATTGAATTGGTCAAAAGCCGATCCGCACCTAGAGCCCTTTGAGTTTCAAGTACGGCTCGGCTCGACCCGCCATCCCTCAAAATTCATAGAAGACAAGCGTCCAGGCTTTTTTCTGTCCTGCACCAAAGTGGTGGAACGAGCTTCCCCTGGGTGTCCGAACAGCAGAGTCCAACGCTCGCTGTCTTCAAACCCAGACTGAAGACCCTCCTCTTCCAAGAATACTTGGATGAATAGCGAATAGAGTACTGTGGTCACCTTATTGTCTTGTGCTTAGGAATGTCTAAAGTTTTGAGGTGTCTTTGAACTATTAGTCTATTCTAACTATCTGAGGTTTTTCTTGGGTAAATAGCAAAGCACTTTTGTAAGTCGCTCTGGATAAGAGCGTCTGCTAAATGCCGTAAATGTAAATGTCATAAATGCCATATGAGGGAGGGGAGGGGGGGTTAGGATGATTTTAAAGGCCCTAAAAATGTATTAATTGAGTATTTTGTGCAGAATTAGCTTTGGGGGCCCAGTATGATATCTTTTGATGGGACCCAAAACCACTGGCAGCTCCTCTGCTTATCCTTACATTTACATTACATTTACATTTAGCAGACGCTCTTATCCAGAGCGACTTACAGCAGAGCTTCACTGTTTACTCAGAAAATACCCTCAGCTAGTTTGTATAGATTAGGATCCAGAAGATCCCTCTAAGCTTAGATGGTCTGGAGACCACAATACTCTACACAATTTACACTCTGCACACTGAGTATTCTCGGAAGAGGAGGGTCTTCAGTCTGGGTATGAAGATCTGCTGTTCGGACACCCAGGGGAAGTTCGTTCCACCACTTCGGTGCAGGACAGAAAAAAGTCTGGACGCTCGTTTTCCGTGGATCTTAAAGGATGACGGGTCGAGCCGAGCCGTACTTAAAGCTGGAAGGGCTCTTGGTGCAGATCGGCTTTTGACCATTGCCATCAAGTACAGAGGGGCCGGTCCAATCTTACACACTGCTTACACACTGCTCCCTATGTAGTGTACTATAAAAGTCAGAAAAATAAGGACTATAAATCTAAACAGAGCTTTATATATCCATAACAGAACAATATTTACATTTTTTGTATGTGGAAATCTGAAATCTAGGGCTATCTGCTGTAGTTTTATGACTTCTGTAGTTCACTATATAGGGAATCAGGGGGTATTTGAGACTCAGCCAGAAACATGCATGCATTGTGTTGTCAGTTTTCCCTAAAGCTCAGTTTTCAGTGGCCAAAAATTATGTTTCATGTGGACTTGAGGCCAAAACACAGACAGAAACATGTATATTATATAGAATATTGAGATACGTGTGGATGCGGCCCAAAAGAAATGGTCCCAGCCCATGATTTGATTAATTTGCAGTGTGAAAACACCTTTTAGGATGGTTTGGACTTTTAGACTTATTACAGGAAGTTGAGGCAGGCTGTCGTCATCCATTAAATGATAGAAGAAGTAAAAATGAGCCGCAGGAGCACACAGGGACCAATGTGTATCTGTTGGCAATAATATAATTGTTAATTTGGTGAACTGGAACTAGTCTGGAGTTCTGCACTTGAAGTCAGAGGCAGGCCCCTCTACAAACCAATAGATGTCAGGTATAGGGAGATGCACGTGCCTATGTAAGTGATGAGGATGGAGTGTGGGTATATCTCGCAGAGCTGCTAAACTGCAGTGTGAGACCAAAACTAATCGGATCAGATCAGTACACCATGTATCAAAAACATGAACCTTGGTTCAGACTTTGGTCTAGGTCTGGACTAGCAGGTGTGAAAATGCCCTAATACACACTCAGAAGTGCACTGATTGGTTCAAAAGACAGTTTGCTTATTTGCGGTAGGTAGTCAAGACGTGCCAATTTTTTTAAGGGCACGATTAGTTTGATGAGCCTACAATCTTGGACGTGCCTGACTGGAAACAGGAAACATTCACAATTTGACACCATTAATAATGAAAAGCTACACTGGCTGAACATCTAAAGAAGCTTGATCTTGGCCTCAGTCTTCTTTTGTTCTTGTTTAATGTCTTAACCTGGTCTAGGATTGGTCTGGGGCTGCATCTAGGTCTTAACTGCATATCTGCAACAGAACCAGAGAAACCTGGAAACAGGTCTCTCTTAACAATGCAATATATACATTAAATTGACAAAAGTATTTGGACAAACATGAACACTTGCAGAGATGGAATCAATGCAAGATCGTTTATTAACGCTACAAAACAGGTGCTAAGAGAAAACAAAGTGCAGCAACGAAGGGTCAAAACAGAGAACACAGCAGAACGTGCAAACAACGTGGCGAAAACAAAAAACCTGGGACTGGGAGGAGCAAGGAGCTGAGCGGGATAATAACGAGAGGGTGAACTAAAGAGGGGTTGAACTTAAAGCCGCAACCCTAGCTTGGGCAACAGGAGTAACTATGAACTAGATACAGAGCTGCGCTCTGTGAACACACAGGGGTAGCTAGGGAGCCAGCTGCCTGACTAGAAAACAAGACAAGCCAAACCTGAGCAAGAAGCGACTGCCTAGAACTGGGTTCGCCTAGGAGCATGAGCAGGAAGTAAACATAACATGCTTGTCTCTCGAATCAGACTATAATATCTCTTGATTAAGGATGAATCACTTGCCAACCTTAACATGCCACCAATGCATAGGGAATCATGGAGATTCCTGGAGAGCCAAGGAGATTCAACTCACAGCAAGGAGCTCCTTAAATGCTCCCAGTCCCAGGTGCAACTCATGAACAACAAATGAACAGTGACAAACACAAATGAACACAGAATGACCACAAACAACCAGGAAGTGAGGCGGAACTCCTTATTTGAGCCTGTGGGCGGCTGCTCGGGAGGGCTAACGAGGGCCTGACAATCACCACACCTCATTATCCCCAACTCCCCAACTCATCCCAAAAGTATTGGAAAGATGCACCATCCATCATTCCAGAGAACACAGTTCTTCCACTGCTCCACAGCTCAATGCTGGGGGGCTTTATACCACTCTAGCCCACACCTGGCATTAGGCAGCATGGAGCCAATCGCTTCATGTTTATTTTCTCTATTCTATTGGCAGTACTTCCCTACAGGGACTAGACATGCTGTGTGTGTGTCAAAAAAAGCATGTAATTAGAGGTCTTTTAAGACAGGTGGTGACCGGTGATTGGCTAAAGGACAGTGATGCTGCATTAGAGTCTCCTGGTAGAACTTTCATATCTCGAGTTTTTGCCATCTTGCTCCAAAATCCTTCTCGATCAGTATTTCAGATCTGCCACAGCAAGGTAGGATGTTACCTGTTTAACTGCATCATGCACCACACCTGTCTGGTAGCATCTGCAGATGCTTCACTACTTTCATTTGCTTCCTGTATCTTTAGAATACGGACCACCATTTCCAATGAAGTCCATATTAGAAAAAGCACTGTTTTGCTGTCCATAGAGGTTTAATGTAAAGAAGGCATCAGGCTGACGTTCCGACGTACAGCACGGCTTATCAACCGAGGCTTTAAATCTTCTATAATACAAAGGAGACGGCAATAAATTTGATGGACATAAAAAATGACGTCCCAATTGCGGCTTTAATATTGTGTGCTTAAGTAACGCTGCTAACGCTCTGTAGCACTGAACCTCCTCCCGCTTCCCAACTAAGTCGCCCTGTTGTTTACGGATGATAGATTTTATCACCGATGCCCAAACACCTTAGTAATTGTTTGCACAATATATCAAGCACATCACGCCTCAAATATTGAACTAGAGCTGGAGCCTATTTATGAATGATACACTGCGGGGCATATTTGATTGCAGTAATAGTGCCTGTGTTTTAATTGATTTACTGCTGCACATTCCTTGTTAATTAAAGCTTCACAGCACCCTACATGCAGTAATAATGAGTGACTGGTTAGGTTGTATAAAGCGCGATTATGCGAGGCGGCGTTTTCATGGAGTCTTTACTCCATGCCCTTTTTCCAGGCCTATTGGTATGCAGCCACTACCATGGCCTGCCTCTTGCCGCTCAGAGAGGTCTGCATGGTGTGTATTCAGAGAGCTGTGCCTTGAATATTGTTTTGCTCTTCAAAAGAAAGTGCTGCTCGACTTGGAGAAATTTAAATCAGAGCAGACAGATTAATCAGCGCTTCGGTTGTGCGACACAAGGGGGGGAAAAAGCAAAGCAGGTACGTTCAAAGCCGAGAATTTGTTACTCAGCCACACATGGCAGATACCATCTTGTCATGCCCGCTCGACGCTCATGAGGCTGCACTTTAAGCCGTCGACATTGCTGGGGAGGGTACTCTGAGCTGATTGGTGCGCGGCGCTGGAGGCTAAAGTGCACTGAAGTGTCACAGAGAGGAAAGTAGTAGACGTATACCATTGCGCCTTTACGATCCACAATGCTACGGCCCTCTCTACACGTTTGAAATGGAGAGAGAATGGAGGCCATAACACCAATCATTGATAGGCTAATAATAATTTAGCATGCTCGCCACTTTAGCTCTCAACCAATTCATAGGACTTGTAATGAGCGAGAGCGATGTCATTGGACTTCCTATGGATAAGGTCGTAAAGGAAAACCACCCTCGCTAACTCGGCCCCTTTAGAACCAGCTTCGGAGTTCACGGGTTCAGGCCGTTCTGATGAGCGGCGAGTGCGGCCGCGGTGCCCTTGAACATGGATGGCACTTAACCCAAAGTTGCTCCGGGGGGAGTACGTCCGCAATTGGCTAATATAAGCTGCTTTGGGCAAAAGGTGTCAGCTGAATTACTCAATTATAATAATGAAAGCTTTAGAAGCGCCCTGCGAAAGAAGACAAAATTAGCACAAGCTATCGCTTGCCCTTTCTCATCCCGAGATCTGTTGCCATTACTTAGCGCTGCAAGGCAGCACTCCAATCGCTTTATAGGCTATAACACCATGGGCTAAGCCTGAAACTTCATTACTTATAGCACATAGTCCTCTTAGAGTGACCAATTTTCCATAAAGCTGCATTAGAGTAAGAAGATATGTGACTGAAAATGTGCAGCTAGGGATTATAACACGCCTGCATTGTAACAGGGTGGTAACTAGTTACGTTTACTCGGTCAGATGTACTGAAGAACCATTGTAAAGGACTTGTATGCGACATATCCATGCATTTTCAATTGATAATATATCATTTTAAGTATAAGCGACGTTCCACTTCAACCACCTCCACATTTAGCTCAGTTCCTGAACCGAGTTACTGCTATTTAGGTATGCTAAGCTACCGAAGAGAGGAGGAGGTGATGGTACAGAGGAGAGATGATGTGGATTTGAGAGGACTTCACCCCTGCATTGATCTTCATTTCTCCACAGACGTCTGTGTCTGAGCTGGGGAAATTCCTAGCCCTCGCCCTCGCTCAATGAATGGTCGCAGCCCCTCACTGTAATGGAAATTTCATTTTGATTGATTCGATTGCACTTAGTTTGACATTCATCAAAGTCACAGTAATTTCTGCATTAGCTCAGAAACATTATAATAGAGTGCATTAAGTGAAGGCGTTGAGAGTCGTACAGAATAGCAAGAGCTTACTTGGAACTTCCTGCTTTTTATTATTTATTATTTATTTAAGTGTGGCCACAATAAAGGGCAGCTATGATATCAAGCTAGAAATGAAAGCGATTAAGACTAAATATGCTCTATTAAAGATGTTCCTACTCATGAGGTCGTGCTCACCTTTGGGCAGCAGAACATTTTGAGCATTTAAACTAAAGAAGCTCACGATTATTTCCCTCAGAGACAGAAATAAATCAATCAATCAATCAATAAATAAGTAAATAAATAAACAACCATCTAATAGTAATAAAGCCATAAAGGTGTGTCTACTTTGCATATTTTGACTATCAAGCCTTATGACTGTGGACTCTCTTTGAGTGTTTTTGGGATTCTGTTTGCTCTGGCATCTTTATTGAAGGCCCAGTATCATGGAAAACTCAATGTTCCTCACTTTTTAAAAGAAATGGGTGAAATCGTAAAAATTTTTAAACATACCCTATGGCCCATATCTGAGAGGTAGTAAGTTTGTGATGTCGTAAAAACCAACACATATTAATACTGATTCGGTTCCCCCTTGTGCCGCCACAACAGATCTCCACAAAAACTCTAAAGGCGTCCTGCTGTGGTATTTACATTTACATTTACATTTACGGCATTTAGCTGACTCTCTTATCCAGAGTGACTTACATGATTACTCATATTACAGAGGTGGGCCAATGCAGTGTTAGGAGTCTTGCCCAAGGACTTATTGGTGTAGTGCACCCAGACTGGGAATCGAACCCTGGTCTCCAACATGGTGTAATAGCTCACTGGTAGCTAGTGATTTTATCTGTTGCACCACACCAACCACCAAGCACCATCTGGCACCAAGACTAACGGTAGCAGCAGATCCGTTAAGGCCTGTAAGTGGTGAGGTGGGTGAGGCCTCCATGAGCATCGATGAGCCTTAGGTGCCCATGCCCATGTCGCCGGTTTACCGGTTGTCCTTCCTTGGAACACTTTTGGTAGGTACCGACCACTGCATACCAGAAAAACCCTGCAAGACCTGTCTGATGTTCTGGAGATGTTCTCACCCAGTCGTCTAGAACATCACAGTTTGGTTCTTGTCAAAGTGGCTCAGATTTACCTTCACTTTACCTTCAAGAACTGACTGTTTACCTGCTGCCTCATATATCCACCCCTGTACAGGAGCCACTGCAGATGATAGATAATTAGCGTTCATCACTTCAACTGTCGGAGGTACTAATGTTATGGCGCATTTGTGTGATTTGTGGGTATATCGTTGCTGTCCTGAAACAAACATCTCCAAAATGGCGACTTTACAGGAGAAGGCAAAAATGATCTTGAGTTTTATCAAGAGAGTCATTTAGAGCATTTCTATTGGTCCATTCATCCAGAGTTATTTAGACAGTGTTCAGAAGCAGCTACAGGGTTCAAACCGTGGAGACAAATTAAAAATGGGCAAAAAAAATGGAAATACATAGTTTTCATTGGACAGCAGCGGTATTTACATATAACAGTTTAGCCCCGCCCATTCACACTGAAGTTCTGTATAAGGATTGCTTCAATTCAGGCTGCTTATTAAATTAGGCACATGACCGGGCAGCCAATCAGGAAACGTTAATTTACATATTAAACATATTAGTAAAGCGAGGTTGGAAAAGGGTGTAAAATGAATTCTAACTGATTATGATTTATAAAGTCTGGGTCACAGGGGGTCCAGAGCCTACCCCGAATTACTGGACACAAGGCAGGAATACCTGGACAGTCCATCATAGGGTAGCAGACAAATCCATTCACTCACACAGTAAATTTTTTGAAAATACCACAAAATGTATAACATGGCCCTTCAAATCGAGATTGATTGCATGTAAAATAATATTTTCCAGCAAATAAATAAATAAATAAATAAAACACAAACAAAGACAAACTCTGTTCTTCTGAGAGACGAGCATTAGCGTTAACGCCCTCGTTCAGCCTCAGAGGTCAGGGCCGCTGGCTGTTGTGAAAGTGATTTTGGAGGCAGTTTAGTACCCACCACACGCCACCCAGTTTGAATTCTTCATTTGTGGCCGGTGAGCGCATGCACGGCCGAGGATCGCGTTGAATGCGCGCTCACGTGGTGGAGGCCTGAGCTGAATCGTTAAACAGAGAACTTAACCCACAGAGACAATCAGCTCACAGTCCACAAACCGCTGGAGGCCTTCAGTCGAGCGGTGCAGAAGAACTACCAGCAGCAGATGTGAACGGCTATACAGCCTCTAATGCAAAAGTTTGAGCACCCCTGCTGAAATTACTGTTTTATTTTCCCTTTTCATCTACAGACCTCTGCACGTACTCTAAATGGACAAAAGTATTGGGACACCTGCTTGTTCCTTGTTTCTTCCAAAATCAAGGGAATTAATAAGAGTGTCTCCTGCTTTTGTTGGAGTAACTGTCTCTACTGTCCAGGGAAGAAGACTTTCTAGATTTTGGAGGAGCATTGCTGTGAGGATCTGATTGCATGCAGTGACAAGAGTGTTACTAATGTTTTAATTTTCTTTTACTAATTTTCATGGCTTTGCCTAAATCAGATTTCTACTCTTACTTTCTAAATAATTATAACTTTCTAACTAATACAATTTATGTTTTTTATCTATATTTATGTATCTATATCTATATAATCTATATTTTATGTATCAGTTTTCCTACACCATCAATGTTCGCAACTACTACGGATTAAATAAAGGTGGAGTTGAATTGAATTAAAATTAGGAATATATTGTATTTCCATGTGTCTCAGCACCTGATGAGCTGCTGAAACAGACAGCACTTAAACAGCAGAGAGCAACTGCAGCCAGTCCTCTTCAGATGTTCACTGCTTTAACTAAAGCAAACTTTTCACTTGTTTTCATCAAAAAAGTGCACAAGGCTGATTCGTCAATTAGGGGAAGATCTCTGTCCTCTGGGTAGCTTTTCAAAGAAAAGCAAATTTCAGGAAAAAAAAAAGTAGCCCAGCTGTATTTTTAAAGGTTATGTAATATTAGCTCTAAACTTTTTACAATGTCTCGTTAATGACATTTTCCTACTTTTTATGTGGGTTGAAAAATAAAGCACTTCAGAATGCTCACTATTTTTAGCTTTGGCCCACCCAGAATACCGCTACTGTTAAACCATTAAATGTCAGCTTCACGCACTATATGTCCAAATGTTTGTGGACACCCCTTCTAATGAATGCATTAAGCTACTATAGGTTGTACCCATTCTTGACACAGATGCATACAAATGCACACATACTGCTCGTCTAGTCCCTGTAGAGAAGCACTGCCAATAGAATAGGACTCTCTGCAGCAGATAAACATCATGATCCTATTGGCTCCATGCTGCCTAAGGCCAGGCGTGGGCTAGAGGGGTATAAAGCCCCCCAGCATTGAGCTGCGTTGCAGAGCTGGGGATGAGGTAAGGTGGTGATCATCTACCATTCTGACCTCACTAATGCTCATGCCACTGATTGCAATCAAATTCTCACAGCAATGCTCTTCCAAAATCTAATAGAAAGCCTTCTTCCCTGGACAGTAGAGACAGTTACTCCAACAACAGGATTAACTCTTTTCAATACTTTTTCATATTTCAGAAGAAACAATGAATAAGCAGGTGTCCCAATATTTTTGCCCATTACAAAACGCAACAGAAAACCAGTGAAAGTGTGTGTAATGTTAGTATCTGATAGCACTAGCATTCATTTATCCATCCTTTGATCGGCTTGGGCGTTGAGCTGTGGAGCAGTGGAACTGTGTTCTCTGGAATGATGGTGGTGCTCCATCCAGTACTGACTGGCTGGCAGAGTTGGGGATGAGCTGGGGTGGTAACCATCCTACATCCTCACCTCACTAAGATATTTGTCACTGAATGCAGTCGGGTTGCAAAAGGGTTGTCCACAAACATTTGGGCATATAGCATAGCTTCCGGTGCAGGCAGGATTAAGAGGGCAGCTTATTCAGTACTGAGACAGACAGTGTGACCAGGGTGGTACCCATGAAGCTTTAGAGAATACAGTGAATTTAGTGACTGTCTCGGTTGTACATGGATGCTTCAGTGTTTACCTGGAGTGAACATTGTGTAGGTCATTGGATTCAAGCAATACCCATGCTAAAAAAGCACTGTCTTACCAATTAACAGCAGATCTCCAGCGTAGCTTAGACTTCAGTGGTTGTATCTAAGTCAATCTAAGCATCTCACTGCCTTCTCCAGTCGCTCTTGCAGGGTTCCGGACGTGAATAATGCCTTTTGATCAGAGCTTGGGGCCGATCCACAGTCGCAGAGCTGCAGCACGGGTGCTGCTTGGAGTCGAGTATCAGAGGGGCCGCGATCCTGTGACAGCTGCCAGCACTCTCCAGAGTCCCAGTGTCGTTAACCCCGTCTGACAACATGTAAAATATCTGTTTACATTTTGGCTTGACAACAGGGCACTGACGTGTGTATTTCCCTCACGACCACGACGTGAAATAACCCTGCCAGGGGAAGTACATTACATTTCAGTATCCACTTATGGCCCTCATTTTATTTCTTTTTTGGCCTCACTCCAACAAGGTCAATGAAGTGACGTACTTGGGGAACATTTAAATGTGGTGAACTCAGCTTCAACATCACCTCCCTGGGTCCTCATGGCCATTCCTATTGCAGACACAACATCAAGCACATACAATAGCATGCAAAGGCCTGGGCATCCTTCTAAAATTCAGTGTAAGGAAAAGGAAAGAGATTCGAGCTCTCAGCTCTCTCAACCCAAGAGATTCGAGCTCTCAGATAACTTTCATCAAGGTCTCGGACATTAATGAGCTAGTTAGGGCTATGGCTTGTTCACAGTCATTGTTAGGAAGGTGATGCAAATTTCAAGGCTTTATTAATACTCAGCAAAAGAACTGAGAACAAACAGCAGCCATGGGTTCCTCTAGGCAGCACTCAGTGCATATCATCATTAAAAAAATGGCAGATAACAGGAATGGCAGAGGTCAGATTGAGGACTGGAAGACCAAGAAAGCTTCCCAAGAGAACTGTTCATAAATGATTGTCGGAAGGCAGATCAGAAGCCCTGTTTGACTGTTCAAGACCTTCAAGAAGAATTTCATGAAAAGAACACCTATCCAACTGTTACGCACAAGGGTGGATTGACCATGCTTGGGCCTTGTGTTGCAGCCAGTGGGACGGGGAACATTTCACTGGTAAAGGGAAGGGAGGAATGGATTCAATTACATATCAGTACATTTTGGAAGCTGAAGATGAAAAGAGGACGGCGTCTAGAGCAAGATAATGATCCTAAACTCATCCTAAACACAAAACAATCCGCAGTGGACTACCTCAAGAGGCGCAAGCTGAAGGTTTTGCCAGTTTCCCGAACTAAACATCAATACAAAAATCTGTGGATAGACCTCAAGAGCAGTGCGTACAAGACGGTCAAGACTTTTGTAAGAAAGAAGGTGCAGAAATCCTTCAAAAAAGAACTGAAAGACTCTTAGCTGCATCACAAAAAAATCATTTACAAGCTGTGATCCTCACCAAAGAGACTCTAAAGACTCATTTATGGCCAACTGTAAATATGGATATGGACAGGGACTTCTGTCTGTACTCTGCAGTCATTTCTTCTGTATTTCTATGCTTATGGCTACGAAAGGAACAGAGTAGCACCACTGGTTTTAGGTTTAGTTCTGATTGTATCCGTTTTCTCCCCAGTTTGGGTCGCCAATTACCCAACCCATGCATATTCTCCCCATCACATGCAATGCTCCCAGCACTGGGAGGGTGAAAACTGACACCCAACTCCTCCATGTGCAGCTAGTCATTGTCTCTCTTATTTTAAACTGCCACTGATGCGATGTCACTGAGCGACCAACAGGCCTGGAGGAAAGCGCTGTGTACCCGGCTCTGAAGCATCAGCCAGCAGACGCCAGTGCCGGCCAGCGGTGCACTGGAGTGATGTGGGTAGAAAGTGCCCTCTCAGGGGCCCTGGCTAACAATGGCTAGCAGTATGACTGGGATTCGAACCAGTGACCCTCTGGTCAAAATGACGGTGCTTATTCAGCTGTCCCAGAGTGGGAGTGTTTTACACCGACCTTCTCCACTGCAGTGTTTGTTGATGACAGAAATGTTTGAGTCTAAACTTCCCTCTAGTGGATGTATTGCTTAACCAATGCCAGCATAAAGGACACAGAGAAGTATGTGGGCAGTGAGGGTTACAACATGTAATACATACATGTTCATTTCTGTATGTAAATATATAGAGTATAAATGAGCCTTTACAAAACCCTGACCCTGCACAGCACCAAAACCTTTGCTTGGGCCCATCTTTCTTTCTTTCTTTTTTTTTTTTTTGGCTATTACAAAACTGCAAAATGACAATTATGAAATAAAAGGAACATTTCTCAAAATGGTAAAGACATTTTAGTCACTTAATTCAAAGAAATTCAGATTTATTTCTATAAGCTTTTCACAACAAATGTTGTCACAAAGCAGCTTTACAGAGATCTGGATCTGAGCCCCTTTTTGAGCAAGCCAGTGGCAACAGAGGCAAGGAAAAAGTCTGTCAGATCGCGAAGAAAAAAACCTTGAGAGGAACCAAGACTCAAAAGGTGAACCCATCCTCTTCTGGTCGGCACCAGATAATAACAATAATAAACAAAAAAGAACAAAAACAATAAAAACTCAGAATTCAGAGAATCATACTGAATTAATAGCCAACTATTCACACAAACAGATATTTGACCAGGGGTGACCAAACTGTTGCATGTCACTGGATGAATATATATTGGACAGTGTTTATATATATATATATATATATATCTCCAAAATAATATGTGATTTTTCTGCACAATTAAACACACTTTCTTTAGTGACAAATTTACACATCACCACTAAAGCAGTCAGTTCAAAGCATGTATGATGTCCAAGAGTTAGTCATCACCATGCAGACTGCATGCCTAAGTGATTACACGCTTGTCTTAACATACTGCCTGCTGTTAAATAATCTCTAATAGACTCTAATATGGTTTCCAACACGGTATGAATTGGACAGAAATCCTACAACTAAAAACAATAGTAGGAGTATCTCGAAGTCTGAACTGTGTCCATATTCTTTGTCCATTTTTATACGTTACCATATGAAACAGTGTCAGAAACAACATGAGCAAGTCTATTTAAGATTACCCAACAGCTTGGCATGGTCTAAAGGCAAGTGTGAGATGATTCATGCAGTTTGCCTACATTCAGTTGTTGGCTACAATTAGGGGTGGGAGGGTTAGTTTAAAAATATTTTTTAAACAATTCTGGTACAGATTAATGATTAATCAAATAATTGTAATGTAATTCAAATGATTACTCCAATAAAATCATGTAATCTCATTACTTTCAGTTACTTTTGGATTACCTGTCTTTTTAAAGCAACGTATTCAAATAAATACAAAATAAATACATAAAAAAAATTATTTTGGCTGGTTTATTTTGGCCCATTTATCATAAAATGTTCAAATATCTTACTGAGGCGAACAGTAACCAGCAGGAATTTAATTTTCATCTAAAATGGTCTAAATTGGTTTATGCTGGTCTGGTTTGCTGGTGTACGCTGCAAATAAGGACTTCCGCCTTGTTTACGTTCATGTGTTGGTATCGGCGCGTGATTCGTGTTCATTTGGTTCACATGTTTGACCTGGGATTGGGGGGATTTAGAAGCCTTGACACCAGCATTTGGTGCCAAGAATTGTATCGTATGGGACCTCAAGGTTTCACGAGAGGTTCCCCGTACTGTAGAAGTGTATTGAGGCCAGCTTCTGCTCAGTGTTCACATTCAGGAGCAGGTCATCCTGCCAATCAAGTCATCAGCGAGGCTCGCACGCTCACGGCCAGGATTTACTAGCAACCCACGTCTCAGCTAGCTGGTCAGTAGCTGGTCCCCCAGCTAAACCCCCAGTCCCAGGTTCGTTTTTGGTTCGCCCTCTTGTTTGCAACGTTCAGGTTTTTGTTGATCACTGTTGTTCATGGTTTGCTTTTTTGGCCCACTTGCCCCCTTTTGTTTGTCTTATTTTGTTAATAAATCTGCTTGCTTTGACTCCATGTCTGCTAGTGTTCGTCCCTCTGTGTTTGGCCTAGCACACCATGACAGTAAGAAACTAGAAAACACTAAAATTTCTTATTTGAGAAGGTTTTATTCTGTTAGTGAGGATTTATCAGATGTAGCCTACAGGTTATAGTAATTATTTACCTATTAGGACTAACATTTTTACAAAAAGACACATCTGCTCACTTGATTAGCCACAGAGAGATTTAGCGCTACATCCAGCCCGTCTGCTAATCATACAGCAGTGCTAGCTATTATTCCCCCAATAATAGCTAGCAGTGACTTACTGCTAGCTTGTCTGCATGGATTCAGTGATGATTTTCTTACCTTCAGATGTTTCTTAAAATTGGAGTGTTATTTTAAGCTGGAAGGCCTCATTCCCTCATTCACATTGGAGAGTAATATTCATTTCCTTTTCGCTTTCATCACATTCTTTAAAAGCAAATGCATTTTTTCAACCATGTAGGGAATGCAAGCTCAAGCTTCTCCACCGGGGGTGCTGTTACACTCAGCTAGCTCCATGTGCATCATTTAAGAAACAGCCAAAAAGTCACGACGAACATCAACAACAGCAGCAGCTCACAAACACAGGATCACTCACTCAGTTCCTGTTTTTTGGACCCTGATTACCTAGCTAACGCTGTTACTCAACCCCTGGCTAGCATAGCATCATCCTCAAAGCTCCTACAGGAGCAAAACTGGCCCTGTCTGGGCTGGCCAACTGCATTTGGGGGTAAGCGGAGAAAATAGTGTGAATTTGCCTGACTTTTGCTGAACTACCCCTGCAGGCAACACACCTCCAGACGCTTCCTTTGAGTTGAAAGCAAACCAAGCGTCAGGGTCACCAATTTCGTGTTCTTAAATGGAGGAATCTACCGTTAAACACAGCAAGCTTAACTATATCTCTTAACTCTACAGCTCTGGGCCACAATTGTGGAAGCAAAGGGACAAGCCATCTCAGTCAGAAAGTGATGAAATGTTTGAAAACCTGCAGGCTGGGGGGAAAAAGTTGGCGGGGATGAAGGCGGCTGACGAGGGAAAGGCCTTTCTGCAGCACATCTTTATAAATCAAAGTAGATTCTTTTTACTCGGTGATACACTCGACAGGTCTTGGAAGGCACTTAATGGAGGAACCAGTCACAGCCAGTTGAACTCCCACGTTCATCTATCTTTCCTTTTTTTTTCTCTTCTCCTCATTCTATCCTTTCTTTCTTTTTTTTCCAGCAGACCAAGAACTCTTGTGTCCTTACAATACATTTTGTTCTGAAACAGCACTGGGCAGTGAGCCTTGAGTCTCTCTCTCTGTGTTACATCTCACACTAGCTCATCTCTACACCTTGTAGAGGCGTCTCAGGAGAGCGGTGGGCAGGAGGGAAGGAGGTGGGGGGGAGGCGGAAAAGCTGAGGTTGTGACTATTTATGACATTTTTCCTGCTGCATTATCTTCACACTAAATCTCTTTGGGGTGCATGAAGTGCACCAAGCCGGCCCTTCCACTCGCTGCCTCCGAACATGTTACCAGACATTGCTTTTAGGGCTGGCTGTTAACAGAGATGACAATACTCTTTTATGGCCTTCAGGTTGAATATTCCCAGAGTCCGCATTCAGCGCCGGCCATGTCATTACAGCTGATAGCACTCCGCTGGGAGAGACAACCCGGCCTGCTTTTCCTTTTTTTTTTTGTTTTTTTTTTTTTTTTAAACTCTCTTTTTCAGTTCTTTTCTTTCTTGGCAATACTTTTCCATGGTTTACAGCACAGTCTAGTCCTTGCCTTCGCAAAAAAAATTCATTTTTCTTCGTTAGTAAAAGCTGAGAGTTTCTTTTTTTCTCTCTCTGGCACGGTACTGTATTCATTATGAAAAAAAATTGCATTACGGGGTGCGTTATATTGTGTTGAAATGTTTAGTCGATACACGGAAAGTGAATTTATTAGCTGCTAAATGAACATTTGAGTCATTTCTTCCAATCAGCCCAAACTACAAAACAAGTATCAGCATTGATTAGCGGCGTAGCTGGCAGTGCGTGTATTGAGCCCAAAGACAAAAGGGAAATATTCTATCGGTGAGCCGTTATTGAGGCGGTTGTGCTATTGTGTTGTGCTGGAACGCTGAACGAAAGATAAGATGTCTGTTTACACACTGTGTCACAGTTGACGTTTTGAAGTGGTCAAATTGTCTCTCTGGTAAACACAGCTTACATTAGTGTGGGTAATATTATCCAAATGGGTGTTATTGGAAAAGAGACTGAGGGTACTATGCAAGTGCTTCGCAGTGCAACTGTTGCATGCCCAGTGCCAAGACAGACAGCATGGCTGCTTTACTGTTGTTGTTGTTGTTGTTTTTTTTAATCAATAGTGTTAGAATTAATCTCCATTCCATTTAGTCCGGCTCTGGCCAATCGTGTAACAATATTTAAGCCATTACAGTTATCAATAGCATTCAGAACATAATAGGCAGAACCAGTAAGAATCCAGAATCATTTCCTAAGCTTGCATTGCCACCAGGCCTGCCTTTTACATCTATTAGCTGCTGCAGAGACTCCTCAGTACTGCGTGAGACTAAACCTTAACTGCGGTCATATGAGGAACCGGATTATTTGCATCTAATCAGTTGTGCCTCGCTGGCCTCATTGCTTTGCATAAACCCATCCTTGGCAATTCTGCTATGCTCTGCAGCAGCAAATTACGGCACTAATTATGGCCATGCCTATAAGAAATGCCATTTAGAATGTGCATAAATGCATTAAATTGCTTGCTTTGTATTGTTTATGTCCCAAACACCTGTTTGTTTTCTGAAACCACTTTGGCTTATAATGAATCTTATAATGCAGAGCTTCAAAACAACCACTGAACTTCTTCAACTTCTTCTTTCTGCTCAGCAGCAGTGCACGAACTCTCTCAACCATACGAGGGAAAGAAATCCGAATCATGTTTATTCATTACGCCATATCAACGTGTTTAAGGTACAAGAGTTTCTGTCAAGAAACGTGGGCAGGTTTCACTGCGGAAACTGACAGAGCTATTTAGGCAATTGCAAAAAGCTGGAATTTCCATATTTTTCCTGTGATTTTTTTTTCTTCTTCTCCCTCATAAGAAATCCCATCATATTGTCAGCTTTTGGTTTACACTCCCTGTTTTCTCTGCCGTTTTCAACACTGCCAAAGATTTCAGGCCGTTTGGCAGCAGCACAGGTTTACTTGTCACTGCCATGGGAGTTACAAGGCTAACCTCTCTTCAGAGTCCATTAAATTCTGTCTCTCATGGGCCGCTGCCTTAATTCCTCCTTAACCATTTGTTGATTCAAACAACTCAGGGATGTCTAAAATACACACTTTTGCCTTTTAGAGACACCTACACTCATCTGAGCAATATTTTAGTGCTGTTTTCTGTTTAAAAAGATATGCAGACTTGCATAATTATGCAAATTACATGCAATTCTTGATTTTCTATGTAGAAATAAATCACATCCTCTACAAAAACACATTTTGGCACAGCAAAATTAGTGTTTATATGCTAAATTATTAAAATACATTTAAAAAGTAAATAAATAAAAAAAGTGTAACATGTACAAACATTAAAGTGCATTAAATATGTTACGCTTTTATTTATACAATGTAAAATAAATTAAATTGTGTCTAAATGTGCAGGAAAATACCATATTTTGTTTTCTTTTAAAGGAAAGGACAGCAGCTATATGTAGCCAAATGTCATTGATGACACCTCCTTTGACAGATATCGCAACTTGCAAATGCTTTTCGAACCCAGATAGAAGTATTTCTGTTCTTGTTTTTGAAAATCATGTGACACCTGAAGTATGAAAGACACTTGCACCCATGAAAATTATGGTGAAACTTGATAATTAAGTATATTAATTATCAACACGAGGAGAACTTATCAGTCTACTAGTTGCTCAAAACATTTCAACTACCTTTAATTAAAAAATTCATGTTAAATTGAACTACATTAGTGTTTAATTTTGTTTGTTATACCCATATAGTAAAAACACAGGTGCTTTGTATGTATTGAGCGTTTATCATGTTATTAGTTTCTTCCTGCATGCTGTTAAACTGGTCACACACACACACACACACACACACACACACACACACACACAGACTGCTACTGATCACACTGATCCTCCAGGTCACTCATCATACCCGCACTGAGCTCCAGCAGCTCAGGAACTGTATGCACTCTGCACTTTAACTGGAACTCCCTCTATTGCACCTAAGCTGTGTACTTTTCTCTTAACCTGAGCACTAGCTGCTATACTCATTACTGCACTCTACACTGGTCTACCTCAGCACACACTCCTAAACTCCCTGTTTTACTTTTCATTTGCACACACAGCACATCACTGCTGTGCATAGTTATGCCATTTTACTGTTAAACTTACTTTTGTTTAATCACTCAGCCTTCATGCTGAACCCCCATGCACACTTTTCCACATGCACATATTTGTATATTTTTGTATTTATTATCTTTGTAATTATTGTCTCTGCACCCTGTCTTGTGTTTTGTCTATTGTCCTTGCACTATTGTATCATGTCCTAGCTATTCTCCACAGGAGGCTTAGCCTAACTGTGTTTGGTTGTACTATACAACCCTGTATTAATATAACACCAATAATGTTGAACTGTTTAGACAATTTAAAAGCTTCAAGGACAAACACAAATGAATATACAGATATATTGAGATGTTATTCTTATTTAAAAGTCTTAAAATTATTTATTTTATTTTATTTAATGTATTTTCTACATTCTTCATGATGTAAACGAGGACATGCGACACTGAAATGATTTGCTTTAAATAATAGCAAAAGATAAAGAAAAAACTGTGCTTTAATAATTGATATTCAGCACCATTTTGCCTTGAATGCATCTCAAGGACTGAGCTTCTATGAGATCCCAAACCCCAGAATTAGAGCAGGCGATTATTGGACACAAAGGAGACATTTGTTCAGGCAGAGGTCGAAGGAATAAGGGCAAATTAAAATGATTCTCTTAGCGAATTATACATCTGTCAGTCATTCTGTCAGGTGTCAGCTCGTGTAAAATGCAGCATCCACTGGAAAAATGCCTCCAACGTTCTGCAAATGGTCTATGGAATGATCTCATGTGCAGTAATGTCTGCTGGTTTTATACACCCGGCGCCCTGCGGGGGATGTGTACAGCCAATTAAATATTCCACACAGATAACTCAAAAATCAATACAAGAAGAACGGCTCTTGAGTAATTTTAAGGTCACAGCCAGCAGCTATTCTTCAAACTGTCAGATTCCAAATTGATTTGTGGCTCGAGAAGTTCCGTCCTCTTCATGAAGAGACGCCACTGCGATCGGCACAGCTGCAGCGTAAAGAAAACTGCGAGGTCATATTCAAGACTATCCAAATCTAGTCTTTTTTTATTGTGAGGATTCGTTTGAAAGGTTTGTTTTATGATTTCATCAAATCTCAGATCTAGTTCATGAAGTTGAAGAAAAGACATTAAATTGTGAAGTAGAAGAAACTTGTTGCAAGGCCTGTCACTATAACTTTTGGGGTTTTTTTGAGACGATAAATTGTCCCAGCAATAGTTGCAATAAACTAAGTAAATATATTGCCACTGATATAATGATAATATAATAGCATAATAATGCAGTTACACCCTTTTGAGGAGGAATAAACTTTGGATAATTAGGAATATTTAGACACTGGAACTAAAATAAAATATGAATAAAATAAACAAGGAAGAATTAAAGCCATATCTGCTTATAGCCAAAAGGTTTCAACACCAGAGCTGTGGAATGCTCGCATAGCTTTTCATAGGGCGCATACAGTAATAGTGTAATATCTTTTTATAGGGCCCATACAGTAATAGTGTAATAGCTTTATATAGGGCCCATACAGTAATAGTGTAATAGCTTTATATAGGGCCCATACAGTAATAGTGTAATAGCTTCATATAGGGCCCATACAGTCATAGTGTAATAGCTTTATATAGGACCCATACAGTCATAGTGTAATAGCTTTTTATAGGGCCCATACACTAATAGTGTAATAGCTTTATATAGGACCCATACAGTAATAGTATAATAGCTTTATATAGGGCCCATACACTAATAGTGTAATAGCTTTATATAGGACCCATACAGTCATAGTGTAATAGCTTTTTATAGGGCCCATACACTAATAGTGTAATAGCTTTATATAGGACCCATACAGTAATAGTGTAATAGCTTTATATAGGACCCATACAGTAATAATGTAATAGCTTCATATAGGGCCCATACAGTCATAGTGTAATAGCTTTATATAGGACCCATACAGTTATAGTGTAATAGCTTTTTATAGGGCCCATACACTAATAGTGTAATAGCTTTATATAGGACCCATACAGTAATAGTGTAATAGCTTTATATAGGGCCCATACAGTCATAGTGTAATAGCTTTTCATGGGGCCCAAAATTCCTAACAGCACCCCTGGATGCAACACACACACCCACACATGAAGGTGAAAGCGTTTCCTGTTTGTCTTGCATTGGACAAGCTACAAGTGTTTGTGCAATTAATCCCTAAAAGAACAGAACAGCACAACTGGCTAAAACACACACACACAAGTAAACACAATTGGCAATATCGAGGTCCGCAAAAACGATCAAGGTCATGTCCACATACTGCGCGGTAAGTTGATAATGTAATTATCGTGACCGGCCTACGTGTTGCTCCAAGCAGAACTTTCCAATGAGCACCTTATTGTGCCATGTGATCTAGGTAGGTTAAGAGGATGAGGGGAAATGGGGAATTTTAAATGTTAAGGATTTTCATATTTTATAAATATTGTAATGCTAGATCCTAAAGCAGGAAGCCCACCAAGACAAGGAGATATTGCACCAAAATTTGGTCAGATTTTCATCATAAATAGATAAGGTTGCCCATTGCAGTTTCACTGGCTGGATAGCACTGGGATTGTGTCTCATTAGCATTGCTATACACACACCAAGGCTGCCAAATCTCACACATTAGCTGGGAGACTCACACACTTAGCTCTAATCTCAAGCTCTTACGTCACACTTGTCGTTTGTTGCGCATTTTTACCGACCCCTCGTTCCCCTCCAAACCAAGCTCTGGAGGAATTTGACACCCGAAAAGTTTCCTACAGCTGCTGCTCCAGATCTCACCGATTTAACACACTCTGGACCGACAACAGCACCTTCTAAAGCTGCGATGGAGAGCACGCGTACTACTGTATCCAGTAATCACAGCTGGTCCATGTGTGCGTTAGATCAGGATGGTGAACCTGTACCCATAGCAACAGCAAACCAATGAGGGAGCTCTTGTGCAGTGTGTCAGAGTAGAGAAGACACTCGCTAACTGTGGAAAAGGACAAGGTCAATAACAAGACTTAATCTGTGAACTAAACCCGCAGAACATGCCCATGTGGGGTTTGTATGGGTAGCCCAACAGGGAACCAGAACATTTTGTCAATGGGTTCCACGCTGGTCCTACATATGGATGCCCACGAGGGTCAGTGATGGGACAGGGCGGTTAAACATGGGTACAGATACATACATACAGGGCCTAGATGAGTGCTATTTGAGATTAAGGTAGGCTGTCACTATAGGGCCCATTTTGGAATCCCAACTGGGTCCCAGTAAAAACTCATGTACAAACCCACTCAGAGCCCATGCTCACCTGGAACTAACCTAGCTCATGTTTAATCCTTGTGAGCCCCATATGAGCACGTTGGCTGGGGACATGGTCAGTAGGTGGACAGTTATGGACAGTCATTTTAGATTCTGGTGCGGAATGAACATGGTTATTAATCTAATTCTGCTCACATCCAGTACATTTGAGCATGACAAAGGGTTGAAGTTCACTGAATGGGTTTGTGTGAAACTCTACGATAGACTGGTGTCCCATCCAGGTTGTAGTCCTGCCTTGCGCCCAGTGTTTGTGTGGGTAGGCTCAGAACCCACAGTGACCCAGACCAAGACAATTTGCTCTGTAATCTGCATGAATCATTTGCACTGCAATTAAATACTGTTGTTGCCCTGTTTATACTATAAATATATATTCTAATATATATATAATTTTTAATAGAATTGGCGTAGTGGGTCAAGATGTCCCTATAGATTTTTTTTGTATTTTCATATATTTTATTAAAAAATATCTTCACTATATTAACATTATATATATATATATATATATATATATATATATATATATATATATATATATACACACATTTCTCTCTTTGTCCTAAATGTATTTTATTTAATAGAGTGTTTATTCATAGGAGTATCTTTTTATCGAGTGTTTATTTATAGGAGTGTCTTTTTATAGAGAGTTTATTTGTAAAGTGTTTATTCTTATAAAGTGTTTATTTTTACACAAATAGTTGCAACTGTAACAACTGTAATTTCCCTCCTTAGATCAATAAAGTATTTCTGATTCTGATTTAACCAAATTGTTTGTTGTTTTAAATGATTTCCCTAACTGTGTTTAGGGTTATGCATCATTTATCTGCACTTTCTAAACTCCTGCACTGATTTGGTTCAATTGGAATAAAAGTACATTGTTTTTAGAGGGACATCTCCTCCATCTTCCTCTGAATTAGTTGCAGTGACAAATATTTAGACTCTGCTTTACCTCCCTGAGAAATGTGCAGTGGCCGTTTGTTTTTGTTCCAGCTCGCATTTTCTGTGTGTGTTTTCATAGTGTATCAACAAAGCCAGTAGATTGGCAGCTCATTAGTCTTATTTCTCTGTAGACAGACTGACTCACTCAGTAATGAGAACATACTGGATACCAAGAAATGTAGGAGAATGCATGAAAAGAGACAGTGGTTTGGATGGTTTCTGTGTCTAAACAATGCAGATGATCTACAGAATCATCACTGTGGCACATTTTTTATCAACTGCAGCTTTGCCATGACAATAATGAGAGATTTGAGGGAAATATATGAAGTATTACCTGTGGGTAATTTGTAAAAATACATTGTGTGGGTTTACACAGCTATGTGGGCCTGAGAGTACTTCAAACAAGTCCAAGACAACTTGTTGTGTAAAAGCCCAGTATGGATAATCAATAATGGCTGTGTGTTTTCCCATTCCTCACCCTCAAATGACATAGTCCATCATTAGTTTCATATCGGTTACTGAATAATTTCAACCAGTTAGTGAATCATTTCTAACGCATAATTATGGAATTTCTGGCAGTTATTGAATCATTTGTAGTGGTTATCAAATCATTATTAATTAAAGTAAAAAAATAAATAAATTATAATATCATTATATTTTTACATTTATTATATTTACATTTATAACAGTTATTATTTATAGTAGTTACTAAATTTCATTTATTTAATTTTATTTATAGCATTACAACATAATTTATAGCAGTTACTGAATAATTTGTAGCAGTTATACAATTATATAAAGCACTACATAATCATTTATGGCAGTTACTGAATAATGTATAGTAGTTACAGAATAATTTAGTGGTTATTGAATCATTTATAGCAGTTACAAAATAATGTATAGCAGTTACAGAATAATTTAGTGGTTATTGAATCATTTATAGTGGTTACTGAATTATTTACAGCAGTTACAAAATAATGTATAGCAGTCACTGAATAATTTGTAGCAGTTATAAAATTATATATAGCACTACATAATCATTTATAGCAGTTACTGAATAATTTGTAGCAGTTATTAAATTATACATAGCACTACAGAATCATTTATAGTAGTTACTGAGTAGATTATAGTAGTTACTGAGTAATATATAATAGTTACTGAATAATTTAGCAGCAATTGAATTATTTATAGTAGTTATTATATAATCTATAGCATTACAGAATCATTTATAGAAGTTACTAAATAATTTAGTGGTTATCGATATTTTTATAGAAGTTACTGAATAATATATAGCACTTACTGAATCATTTGTAGCAGTTAATAGTGGATAAATCACAGCATTAATAATAGGCCTTAAATGAGAACTCAAAGGTAAGCAATGATATAAATGTATATGTCTATAATAAAGTATCTATTGAAAATGTTTTTACTACATGAATCCAAAGGGGGTGGAAATGGAAAAGGATGTGGTGAAGTGTGGGGCCCAGATTTCAGGATTGTATAACTGCAACTGATAATCGGAGCCGGGGAAAGCTCTATGTGTGCTTGTTTTATTGATATTTGTATATGTTCAGTATGGCAGTGCCTGTAGGTTAGTGCTGTAATTTCAGCACAGTGAGCCGAATCACTTCTCTCCCCAACTGCAGGTTAACAACTAATGTAATGCAATCACATGTTTTCATACATTATTTTTTCCATTAGGTCTATTGACTGTTGAATTTGAAATGTGTGCCTGAGACTGTGGGCGTGATGTAATCGATTATCGAGCCACATATCTATATGATTGGCTGCCGCTGCACTTATGTTCTTGAGCTTTTGTCGAGGAGCTGGATGTGCATCAGCAGTGTATACGTGATTAAGCATCAGTCATGTGTGAATAGTGTCTCCTCTCATTTTTCATTCCCATAAATATGTGTGTATGTCATGCAAAAATCTTCAAATCTCCAAAATGGCAAATAAAACCTTCTTAGCTTTCAATGGATGTCGATGTAATGAGGTTTTACTCATTTTGGAGCATTTCTATTGGTCCATTCATCATGAAAGATGCAGGTGATAGCCACCTAGCTCTTATTACATATCACTGTTGGTTGTTACAGCGTATACTTAGTTGTTTCATATAGAAAACTATATGCCAAATGTTTGTGGACACCCCAACTAATGAATGCATTCAACTACTTTAAGTGGTACCATGCCTAATGCCAGGCATAGGCTAGAGCGGTACTGAGCTGCGGAGCAGTGGAACTAACTGTGTTCTCTGGAATGATGGATGGTGCTCCATCCAGTACTTTTGGAATGGGTTAGGGAGTTAAGAATGAAGTTACCTTTGCTGGACGCATTTAAATCCTCACAGCAATGCTTCTCCAACATCTAGTGAAAAAACCTTCTTCGCTGGACAGTAGGGATTACAGTTACTCCAACAAAAGCAGGATTATTGTGTTTAACACCCTTGATTTTGGAAGGAACAGTGAATGAGCAGGTGTCCCAAGACTTTTGTCAATGTAGTGTACTATATTTTGAAGTGTTACCCATTGAAATACTCATCTATCAAGCCAGCAAATGGGATGGGATCAGGAACAGACATGAAATTATGGTCTAAATGCAAGCAGAGAACTGACAAAGAGTCAAATTAGGATGGCCATGCTTTCAGGCCCATGTATAAGCAGAAGAAGGCTCTATGTCTTCTTTAATTCTACTGCCTGACACGTCCAAGACAGGGCCACTCACATGAGCACTGTTCCGAGGCTGGACCTTTTGTACAGCCCGCAGACTCCCCACCAATCCTGACCTGCAGGATGCATCCGATGGAATTAGTAGGCTATGTGCAGCGCTGTTTAACGGCCAAGCTGGAGAAAATGAGTCTGGGGTAATTGTGGCTGATACTGAGTGCTCTCCTGTGTACTTCCTACAAGTATACTGGAGAATGCTTTTTAATGGGATACTTTAATAGAATCATTACGTGTATTAATTGCTTAGTTAGAGAGACAATTTAGAAAGATGTGGTGATTAAATCGAGGTGCATATTAATTTCCCTCAATGTCAGGTTCATAAGTATTTGGACAGTGACCCTTTTTTTCTGCAGTTTTGCCTCTGTACTCCACCACAGTGCATTTGAAATGAAGCAATCTGTGTAGACTTTAGGAATTTACAGCCATTTTTTACATGGTCACACCTTTCTCACAAGTCCGAAAAACTGATCAGTAGTTTCTTTTTTTTTAATCAAATGTTTATTTTCTATTTTAGAAAAACATTCTGCAATCCTGCAAAGAAAGGGGTAGCTACAAAACCCAGCCCATAACCCCCCACCCTAATGGCACTTTCCCCTATTGGCCAGTTCATTGCAGAAATACAATATTCAGAAACAATAAAATAAATACAATTATTACATATTAAAATGTGCATAATTTCAAAGCCATTCTGCAAACGTCTTTGCAGCATTTTCCCAAGACTTTAATGTGTCTCAATTAGCACCGTGAATACGAGCAGTTGAAAGTTCCAGGCACACAGGACTTCTTTGTCTCCAAGTCAAAGATTGGGGGGGGGTTCCACTGCAGAGCTCGTAATCTTTTAGCCACGGTCAGTCCAGCCGACCACATTCTTCTATTTGAACAATCCAGGTTACAGTTGGAATCGTCATTCAGAAGAAAAAAAATTAACTGACATTGTCCCAGAGCTTTGGGGACAGTGTGCAAAAAGTCCCGTATTGTCATCAGGGCAAAAGGTGCAGAAAGGCGAAGGGATAAAGTGCATTTAATCTGAAAATAAAATGGTATTTTTTAATGAATTATTGGTAGTTGGGATTTCTGGAGGATAAAATCATATTATTCCAAAGCGTTTGCCAATTAATTTGAAAATGAAACTTAACTGCAAAAGTTTAAGCTCCTTTTCCCAAATAATCTGACTACCAAGTGGTTTGTATGTAGCTAGGAGCAAAGAGATATAAATGGTCGATAGCTGATCAGCATTTCATGGCCAGATCTCTCATTGCCTGTTCTCTCATTATTCCATGACAAATGTGATTAAAGATCTGGAGTTGACTTCAAGTGCTGAATTTGCATATAGTGGTCGTTCAATAGCTCTTTCAATATGACGTCCAAAAAAGTGTTCATGCAGGTAAAGCCATCATTAAACTGAAAAAAGCCTATCAAAGAGAGCAGAATTTAGAGGAGTGGCCAAATAAACAAATTAGTAAATTCTTGTACTTTTAAAGGAATCTAATGTCGAGCTCAGCAACACCAAAAACCCTGGAAGACAACTAGAGATGGAGATGATCACGAACATTTTTCATTGAAAGAAAACCCCCCTTTCAAACATCTAGTCATGCTAGATGCTCTCAAGGACGAAGGTGTATCATTATCAAAGTCTCCAATCGAGAGACACCTTCTTGAATGTTAATGCAGTGGTTTTTACTTCAAGACCACTGGGAAGACTCAAGGACAGAAAGCCCACATTAGACTGTCAGAAGCCAGCTCTGGAGTTTTTGAGCAGATGAAACCAAGATTACCTTGAGTACAGATAAGCAAATTAATGGTTGAAGCATAGCACATCATCTGTCAAACATGGCGGAGGCACTGTTACGACATAGGCATGTGTATCTGCCAGTGGAACTGAACTGGGCTACTGGTGTTTATTGATTGTCCTCTGCTGATGAATGAAGTTGCAGGTTGAATTCTGAAGTGTATCAAGCTCTACTTTCTGCCCACATTCAGAGCTTCAAGAGCTTCCCAAGGCTAAGAAATGCTCTTAACTGTCAGGTGGGTTAAGTCACCTCATCTTAACTCAATCGAGCAGCTTTTCACTTACGGAAGACAAAACCAAAGCAGGAAGACCTGTAAAGCCAGTAAAGGCCTGGTGAAGCATTTGGTGATGTCCATGAGTTCCAGACTCCAGACAAATAATCATCATATTTATCACTGTGTGTTTGTCCAATTGTTTTCAAGGCTGTAACAATGGATGGGAAATGTAAAAATGGCTATAATTTCTAAACAAGGCGTATAGAAGCAAAACAACAAAAAAATATGTGTCACTGTCCAAATACTTTTGGAACTGACTATATGGTTGCGTAATATTGACCTTTTTTACATTTCAGAGTGGTCACAACTGCTTTTGTACACTTTCCTTGACTGTTTGCCATGTCAACAAGAGGCGAAATGGGTATTCCATGAAAGACCACATGCAGTAGAGCAGCTCAGTCATCGATCCAGAGTGCATTTCAGTGCTGTGGACACAGTTCAGATAGTATGAGTTCTGGTTTGGCAGTGCATACACTTGTTGTGTTTGGAAGGCCTTAACAGACAAAACAGAAAACTCAGCCCCCCTCCCGACAGTGTGTGCTTCCCTGTTGATGTGCGAGCTGACCACCCAGCACAACAGAGCGCTGAATTATTGACTACGGTTTTCAGGAAACCACTTCATATAGAATAACCCTCAGCCGTATTCTGAAGCCATCTATAAATAATAAACAGTATTGATTCACGATGCGCCGGAGTCAATGAAGGGGGAAGAGTGAGAGGGGACGAGACGGAGGGGGAAAATGCACTTTGCTTAACAGAACGCATTCTCTTCAATCAGAAACCCAATGATGAAAGTGTTTGCAAAGTAAGTGGTGATGGAAAACAACAGCTATGTTTACATGCTCACGATAGCCCTCCTACCTTCCTCCTATTAGTCTAAGATACTGGACCAAGCTAAACACAGCGGCATTTATAGCATGCATGCTAGCATTGACTGTCACTTAGCCAACGAGAATACCTTTCATTGCACTTTTGTCCAATGATGTTTGTTTTGGTGTCAGAAAGCTGTCACACATGTAGAGAAGCATTGCCAATAGAATATGACTCTCTGAAGCAGATAAATAAACATGAGCCTATTGGCACCATGCTGCCTAATAATGCCAGGCGTGGGCTAGAGGGGTATAAAGCCCCCTCCCACCATTGAGGAGCTGTGGAGCAGTGGAACTAACTGTGTTCTCTGGAATGATGGATGGTGGAGCTCCGTCCAGTACTCTTGGGATGAGTTGTGGAGAGTTGGGGATGATGAGGCGAGGTGGTGATCATCATCATCCAACATCCTGACCTCACTGATGCTTTTAGCTTTTCAAAATCTAGTAGAAAGCCATCTGTCCTCGACAGTAGAGACAGTTACCACAACAAAAGCAGGATCAGCTCTTTAATCTCCTGTAGTATGTGCAGGTGTCCGAATACTTTTGTCATTTTGTCAATTCCAAACCAGCATATCTTCAAAATTGTAAACTGTGGGATACACAGTTATCAATTACCAGTATATAGACCAGTAACACACTCCCTCATGCCTGATTGGTGGAAAGGGTGCATTCGCTACACTGGTCTTTGTGAAAGACAGCTTCTTTGGGAAAGCACATGAACGCACACACAAGCACACCAAACCCCAAGTGTGTGAATCTCTGGATGGGGAGACAGTTAGATTAGCAGTCTTAGGTTAACTCATTTTACACAATTAGCGTGCCAGCAGCGGTGGTTGGTGACAGTAGCAGAGTGGCTGGCTGGCCTGCGTGGTCACGAGCTGCCCCCCGAGCAGACCTCCTTGGGTAAAGGGCAGATAAAAAAAGATCACGCAGACGTGCTCTGCACGCCGGACGACGCGGCACCAGAGACCCCGCCGCAGACCGGATGATTTGCATTTGTGCCATGGCAACAAATGTCACACTTAGCATGGCTAATGTGTTTATGGTTATCTACTGATGTTCCTGTTTATTGGGCCCTCTGTGATTTACGCATAGGACGCACTCCCTACAGCAGCTTCTCGGGCGCTGAAGTTCAAACGAGAGTGGCGGAGCGAATTCAATGCGCCGGGTAAGCAGCGTTGAGAGAGCGAGAAAGCAAGAGAGAGAGAGAGAGAAAGAGAGAGGGAGAAAGGGAGAGGAAGAGAGGCCCGCAACGTGTTCCTTTGAAAGAGACACTCATTAAAGCACTTCTCTTTGTTTGGGTTTCGCCATTAAGGCCTGTCTGCATTCCGGCTCCTCATAAACCCTAAGCCTCTACTTTAGCATGTCATTTTAATTGGCACTCTTTATTCTTCGCCTGCCTGTTTTTTCCCCCCTTCTTAATTCATTTGCTTTTCCACGCACAAAGCTCAACATTTTTAAAGTTGCATGATAAATCATCGTCTGGTGGCATGGCGACACGCGTGAAGACGTGCCAGACTGTAAATGAACGTTATTGCACATTGCCGACGTACAGACACACTACCCCTCGTTCTGAGCAGCGGCTATCACTGGGAGCTGAGCTGAGGAACCCATCAATCACATCTGCCATATTTGCTGATTTCTAATAAGCCTGCGCTGAATATTGCACAGTATCCGACGGTGTTATTCTGGGCGGTTCCTCTGCGGTTGTTTGTTGTGCTCCAAACTGAAAATAAAATTGCGGTGGTCAGAGAGAGAGATGCTATGATAAAGAGCTGATGACAGGAGGCAGGGTTTAAGATTTCCGAGATAAGCCGTGACATTTCCTCGGCAGAGCGGCGGAGCGTACTCACAATGAGATTTCCCAGCCCACTCCCTGACCAAGGCCTTTTTCCTGCTGAATTATTGGTTTTTCAGAACTACAAATGCTCTTAAAGTCTGAGGAAACTCTATGCAAACTCTATATAAGCTCTACATCATCTACAAACAGTTTCATTAACACACTTCTTGTAGGAAGTGATTTTGCCAGCGATAACTGGACCAGTTTGGTACTGCCAATTAACCCACCCATCTGTAACTTCCCTCACCACCAGCAATGCTCCCGACACTAGGAGGGTAAGGACTTAACACTTGTCTCCTCCAAAGCATGTGAAGACAGCCAGCCGACACTCCAGACAGCTCGAAGTAAAGTGCCGGGTCCCCAGGTCCACTGCACCAGCTAACAGATGCTTGTGCCGGCCGATGGAGCTTAAGAGTGATGAGAGTGAAGAATGGTACCAGCACAAACCATGATTCTTGCAGCACATTCGAGGATGGAAATGCTGTTATTCCGTTTCTGATCATATGAGGTTGACCAGCTTCACTGAGGTAGTGACAGCGCATTAGACGGCCGAGCCACTTGGAGCCCAACAATACTAATCTTATGCTGCTAAATTCCACCAGGCTGTTCCAGTGATTACAAATTCAGTTCTGCTGCATCTGTAACTTTGCCGCAATTGATGATGGAATTGTCAGAGTTTTTCCCACTTTTATGTAGCGCTGAGGAGTGACCTTTTGAACGCTGACACTCCCACAGTGTATGATGCAGAAAAGTCCTCCTGACTAAGCCCCGGCTCTGTTCTCAACCCCGAAACACATTTATAAAAATGTGCTAAAAAAGCCCAAGACCTGCTAATATTAAGGGGGGGGGTGATCTTTACGAATAACTTGATTCTAAAATAGCACCATTAAAAGCCTACATTCAACCAGTATGTATTGATGTGATTATAGTCCCGGTTTTGGCTTAGTTCTGTATGACGACTTTATTCTTGATGCTTGAGAACACTATTAAATAAAGGTGGCAAAGAAGAACTGCTTCCATTGGATTTCTACATGTACATTTATTAGGGATATCACATTCAGGTTATTTTGCCCCCCGAGTCTCTTAACGCTGAGTATGAGCTGATACCAATCCAGTCTGATCTTAGTGTGTGTATTAATACATAATCCAGCCCCTCAGTTTAGATCAGACGAGCTGCTGATTAATGGCTTCAGTAAATCTCAGTTTCTATAATCAGATTTTCTGGACTGACTGATTTAGTTTAGTTGAGACTTTTCTTAAAATCACTGTTTTATAGTGTTTAATATCTTATAATCCAGTCTGACTCTCCTCCCTGACCAATCAGCTCCCAGCTCCTTTACAACACTGCAGTCTGATCACTTCCTGAGTGTGTGTGGTGGTGGGACACACTCAAGACTGGTATTTGTGGTTGTTGGTCTACTGGTGTGTAATAAGTGATGTATAGTGGGTGAATGTGCTGTGTGTGTGATTGGGGTTTCTACAGTGAATGTGTGTGTGTGTGTGTGTGTGTGTGTGTTAGTATTAGTGTTAGCCTCCACTCTGTTCTGAATAGGTTCTTCAGTGCTGGTTTATAAACAGAGCAAGGCGATCCCGGTTCTCCCACTGGTAAAACAGAGCGTTTCAGTGAGAGTTTTAAAAAGGGTCAGATATTATGGTCTGTTTTCAGGTTCCTCTGAAAAAATCGCTCCACAGTGCAGAACCTCAACTCCTTTATTTACCTTCTGAGAACGTCCGCACTGCTGCGGCTGGGGATAATGTCCGTTAATGGAGCCTTGAAGCCACCAGATGGCGCTCTGAACACCGTGTTCAAAACAAAGGCATGGAACCGGATTGGGATTAAAATAGCTGGATCAGATCAGGAGTCTTGCCCAAGGTGTAGAGTGGTGAGATTGCCAGCCCAGGAATTAAACCCTAGTCTGCCATGGGAAAGGCGGTGGTGTTACCCACTATGCTACACCAACCATTGAACCATTCACTGAAGAACCTCCCACTGAAAGATGTTTCAGGAAGGCAAAACTGGTTCTTCTTCTTAGATCTTTAATTTAGTAGCATCTATTCTTCAGTGACAGCTTGTTCTCCTTCCGCAATCCACTGCATTACTAATACTAGTATAACCCAGTATCTGAAACAAAGGTTCAGGGTCCGGCCATGGGCTATGCAGCAATTAAGCACCATCTGATTGGTTACAGTACCTCTGCACATGCTTCTCATGTTAATTATAATCAGAGCTTTTAATATTAAAGAGGAGAGAGGAAGCACATGCTGTTTCTTCTGTCCTTGGTTGCTTTTCATCTTATATTATTGAAGGCATGTTCTTGGATAACCTGACAGACTGTAAAATTACATCTGTGATAAATAATTACTGAAAAATGGGCCTGTTATCAAAATCAAATTAACATTCAAATGGGGGAAAAAATGGAAATGCGCCTCACATACATACACATGCACACCGACAGCCTACCTAGCATACCTAATGTGCAGTGGCCCTCAAAGACGCTACACTCTCTGAATTTCACATCTGGAATTGATAGGCTCCTCGTTCAGAATATCTATTTGGTGCTGGCTGGCAATATGAAATACCAACAAGACTGCTGTGCATATGAAGAAGAGGGGAGATATGGATGGGGATGGGAGTGAGGGTGGGGGTGAGGCACCTACTACTTCACTTTCAGTGGATCATAAAACCTCTAACGACATTGCTGAAATTGGCGTATTATTCTTTGAACATGAGTGAGGACAGCTTCACCGGAGGACTTCCATTAGTTCACCAGTTCTGAGTTATGGAGTCTCAGGGGAGAGCACTATCCAATGACATTTACATAAGCACCAACCCACCCAGCCCACGGCTCAGACGCCCGCCAAACACCACCGCCGCAGACAAGCCCAGCTACCCAAGGAAGTACAGCTTCTACCGAGGTATTGTCTCGCTGACGATGAAACTTCAGTCCACCTGCTGTGCCGTGGCCACTTATGTCAATGTGACATTAAAAGCCAGGAAAGCGATTCCTGGAGTTAACAAAGGTGCAGCATGTTGTTCCCTTTCTCATACAAGACTTCTGAAAAAGGACCCGTTATATAACCAAAAACTGCTGAGGCTAACCTTACGTTACCTCATTTAGAGCAACGGCACAGTTATTCCTTATGTATGAACCCCACCACGGGTGGAAAATGAAGTATCAAACTTTCAGCCGAAGAGAAGTATCATGCAGGGAGAGCAAGAGAGAAGGACAACTCTGACGTTTCACAAATAACCTCATTTTTCACTTGTTTGACATTGCAGTATGTATGATGAGATGCACATTCTCCAGCGAAAGTATCTTTTCTGGGAGAAATTTGGAGAAGGCAAACATCTCCCCAGCCATTCACAATGGCAGTCAAGTGAACCACACGTCCGAAATTGTACATATCAAATCATCCAGCAAAGAGAAATACATATCAGAATATTATGATCTCCCTTGGTTTGGAATCAGCTCGGCCTGGGATGCCACAGATGTCACATGACAGTATACGTATGAATACAGCTCTGGCTAATAATTATGCGTAATTTATTTTCTTTAATTTGCATCTCTACATGTACGGCAGCCGTTTTATTCCAGGCATTTCATCGAACAAAGCTGAGTGAGCTGAATTTGCAGACTCAACAGCAATGTGAGAAAGTCCCAACAGCAATGTGAGAGACTAGTGGAGAGCCGGCCGAGACATGAGAGCTGTGATTGTGAGTTAGGGTTATTTGACTATTGTGATTTCTGAATGCTCTCAAAGTTCAGATATTAGTACTGTGTTGTTTAAATTTGAATAATATCTTTGCATTATAATTATTATAATAATTTCTTTGCATTATTTGAGCAGTTGTTTTTGAGCAGTTGCTATTTTTGCAAATAAATGCTCTAAATAGCAAATATTTTTATTTGGAATTAAGGGAAAATGTTGTCCAAGGTTTATGAAATACAACACATATGTTAATATCCCAAAACAGATGGCCTATAAATAGTAAAACCAGATAAACTGATCATGTAGGGTGGTCTCTTTATTTGTTCGGGAGCTGTATAAGCATATGTATAAATAAGCGAGCACACCAGTCAGTTGTAGCAGAGTGCAAACCCATAGGCATCATGGGCAAAGAACATGATTTGACCGTTGTCTAAAAGGGCATGATAATAGGGTACTGGGCGAAGGGTGGTGCATCTCCAGTAGTGAAGGTGTACTGGGAATGGACGTCTCGCACATTGAGTGCCAACCAACAGCATTACAGCGGTGACCTAAGGGCCATTGATGCCAGAGGGGATCAACAACTCCAGCGAGTGGTACAGAGCAATTGACGCATCACTGTGGAGCAGTTAACCTCTATAAAGTACCTTCCATTAACCTAATGAAGTCCATGGCTTGCCGTCTTGCTAGTGTCATCCGAGCCACGAGTGTATTTTTTTAATGTTCTGATATGAAATGTGTTGTACTGTGCAAACATCAAAGAACATCCTTCAACCTGTACAATTCCCAGTTAAAACAGGTTAATTCCCATTAAATACAAGTTGGTGGCTTGTGGATTTCCTTGATTTTCTTTTAGACCAACAGCTTTGAGTTGCCTTCTCACATTAGAAGGGAAAGTGGAGCTTGGTTACAGCTAAACCAGACAGCTTTCTAATGGATTTAAACCTATTTCAATTCCAGAAACTGTATTTACATTTAAGGTATGTAGTAGATGATCCAGAGCCACTTACAAAAGTGCTTCACTGTTTCACCCTTAGCTAGTTTATATAGACTAGGATCCAAAGGTACCTCTAAGCTTAGACACTACTACAGTAAATACAGGAGTCAATATGGAGACCACAATACTCTACATACAAGTACTGTGGGAAGAGGAGGGTCTTAAGTGCTTCACTGTTTCCTCAAGAATAACCTCAGCTAGTTTAAATAGGCTAAAAATTCAAAGATATCTTTAATATTAGACCCAATAAGGAGACCACAGTACTCTTCTCTTCACCTGAGTACTCTCGAAAGAGGAGGGTCTTCAGTCTGGGTTTAAAGACAGCGAGCGTTGGACTCTGCTGTTCGGACACCCAGGGTAAGTACGCTCCACCACTTCGGTGCAGGACAGAAAAAAGTCTGGACGCTCGTCTTCCGCGGATCTTAAAGGATGGCAGGTCGAGCCGAGCCGTACTTGAAGCTGGAAGGGCTCCTGGTGCAGATCGACTTTTGACCATCGCTATCAAGAACGGAGGGGCTGGCTGGTCCAGTCTTGGCTTTGTAGGCCAGAGTCAGGGTTTTGAATCTGATGTGGGCAGCAGCCACAGGAAGCCAGTGAAGAGAGAACGCAGCATAGGAGATACATGGCTGAACCATCGCTGGAAGTGGTATGTGGACCACTAGGTTTGGGCCACATTAACATTGGAATTGCTCCTAAATCTTATGGAAAAGGATTATGTTCTATCTATCATCTTCAGAAACATCACATTTTACATTCAGTTCAATTTTATTTATGTAGTACTTTACAGAGATCCGGGTCCAAGCCTCTCTTGAGCAAGCTAGTGGCAACAGTGGCAAGGAAAAACTCCCTCAGGTCAAGAGTAAGAAACCTTGAGAGGAACCTAGATTTAAAAGGGGAACCCATCCTCCTCAGGTCGACACAGGATAATAATAATAATAAAAATCATGAATTCTAAATAACTAAATGAATTCTATGTTGTTAAAAGTCGTTTTTGACCTGAAAAGTGTGGTCACCAACTTACTGTGCACAGTACTGTACACTGACTGGTGTGTTTGAATGTGCTCCTGCTTTAAATCAGTGCAGTGTTTTGGTCTGGTAAGCTCATCTGGCAGCAGCTTTGTATTTTTGTTATGGTGATAAAGATTATAAGATTAGGCCTTGAAGAGGAGGACTTAGTTGGACATCAGTGTAGAAATCAGCTTCTACCTGCAGCTCTGCAAAACAAAAACAGCTTAAAGAAAATTGATTTTCAGGCCTTTGTCACAAATAATTATTAGGCCAAAGTGCAAAGACTCCAAAGGCTTCCTCCGCTGAACTGGAGGCTTGACATTTTTGGGAAAAAACTGTTTTTCTGTTGCTGCGGAAGCTGACAAACTCAGTTACCTTCCCTGCCACTATGAACTGCAGAGGAGAGGATGTAGTTCTGTAGCTTTCTTCTGGGAGAAAAAAAATCCACAGTTCACAATAAAAGTGTCCGTTCAAATTTACAACAGAGCCAAAGAGTGAAATATGACATGTTTAGGAAGATGTCGCGATTTCTCTTTTAACTTAAAATTCCCTCTGGGTGAACTGAGACTGAATAAACGCGATGCCTCTTTTAAGACAGATCACAGAGGAGTGTATTTGGTAGAACAGAGGTATTTAATTTCAGTCTGATCTTAAGATTCAGTCTCAACTAAAGATCCAGTCTCTAAATTAAACTAAATTAAAATAGAATACTTCTACTTTACTACTGTCTAAAGAAGAAACGTGAACCCCCCATATATATATATATATATATATATATATATATATATATATATATACACACAGTGGGGAAAAAAGTATTTAGTCAGTCACCAACCAGCAAGTTCTCCCACTTAAAAAATGAGAGAGGCCTGTAATTGACATCATTTGGATGTTCCGGAAGAGTATTGGGAGAATGTCTTATGATCAGATGAAACCAAAGTAGAACTGATTGGTTTGGAGCTCGTTGTGTTTGCAACTGTGAAGCATGGGGGTGGAAACATCATGCTTTGGGGCTGTTTCTCTGCAAAGGGACTAGGACGACTGGTCTGTGTGCATGAAAGAATGAATGGGGCCATGTATTGTGAGATTTTGAGTGCAAACCTCCTTCCATCAGCAAGGGCATTGAAGATGAAAGGTGGCTGGGTCTTTAAGCATGACAATGATCCCAAGCACACTGCCAGGGCAACAAAGGAGTGGCTTCGTAAGAAGCAATTCAAGGTCCTAGAGTGGCCTAGCCAGTCTCCAGATCTCAACCCCATAGAAAACCTTTGGAGGGAGTTGAAAGTCTGTGTTGCCGCCGACAGCCCCAAAACATCACTGCTCTAGAGGAGATCTGCATGGAGGAATGGGCCACCATACCACTGCACTATGTTGCTATGTTGCGGTGTGTGCCAACCTTGTGAAGACTTACAGAAAACGTTTGATCTCTGTCATTGCCAACAAAGGATATGTAACAAAGTATTGAGATGAACTTTTGTTATTGACCAAATACTTATTTTCCACCATTATTTGCAAATAAATACTTATTTGACAATGTGATTATTATACTTATTTGACAATAAAGACATTCTCATTTTGTCTCTCATAGTTGAGGTCTACCTATGATGTCAATTACAGGCCTCTCTCATCTTTTTAAGTGGGAGAACTTGCACAATTGGTGACTGACTAAATCCTTTTTCCCCACTGTATACACACACACACACATTATATATATATATATATATATATATATATACACACACACATACACATACATGCAGTCTGATTTAGGACTGTTACAGATTGGGTGTTTTGCACCCAACTGAAGATTATTACTTAAAATGTCTAAAGAAGAAAATCTCATTTCATGTAAACTGGTTTTGCTTTCCTGGTCAAAATGACCGGCCTAATTACATATGATTAACAATCTATAATATTACATAGATTATCACCTAATGTTGTGGCAGATCTTTAATCTTGTTGACCTAAGCTTGTAAAACCTATTTTATTAAAAAAGGGCATAATTCTTTATATTTTTTATAAAATAAATATTTTGACTTATTTATTAGTTAAATAACCTGTCATTATATCATATTTTACAGATTCAAAACCCTGATGCTGGCCTACAAAGCCAAGAATGGACCAGCCCCTCCGTACTTGATCTGCACCAAGAGGCTTTCAAACTTTAAATACGGCTCAGCTTGACCCACGGCAAGCCATGGACTGTATTAGGTGATGGAAGGTTCATTATAAAAGTTAGCTGCTCCACAGTGGAGCGTTGATTGCTCTGTACCACTCACTGGAGTCCTTGTTCCCCGCTGGCACCAGTGGCCCTTAGGGCACCGCTGTTTTGCCTTTGGGTGGCATTCAGTGTGCAAAAAGTCCATTCTCGGTACACCTTCACTCTGACAGCTCTAGGACATTGCACAAGTTAGGTATGTGTTTATATGTAAATGACATTTCCTATATGCAACACTTAAGTAAACAGCTCAGACATGACCCTAGACATGACAACATTACTAGATAATAAACCAATAATAAATAGAATCAATGTCAAAAGGAAATACCAGTGACATAAATATGTAAATAAATGTAAAGTTACATTAATTTTGTATAATTTTACAATGACAAGAGACAAGCTAGGCTGATTAGGAAAGCCACGTATTAAAGAACATATTTAAAGCACAGATAAGTAGGAGTCCCAGAAGAAGGTCTAGAAGGTGTCTATTGAGGAGTGATGCCTTCATGAAATGAATGCATGAGGATACACTCCATTATAAGGTTCTTCCTAGCTGCAAAGGTCAAGAGACCGACTGGCCTCCTGTACTGGATATTAACAGTATTGTTACCATGTGAGACCATATGAGACACCAAGAAGGAGGCACATAGAATCCAGCTCTAATGGAACACCAGTAGTTCCACGGCTACAGTTCCTATACCAAAACCAGGCCAGTAGCTTGTGGCTTCATACATGACCAGAAACAGTGAACACAATACTGTACAAATAAAAGGTCAGAGGGTCAAATAAACGAGTAATTATTGAAACATTCAGGCTTTTCTTAAGAGTTATGCAGTGTTGATTTGATGGGAGCAGTGTTGATGGTCTACCAGGTCTTGCACGGTTGTTAGGAGTCCCATATTCATTTTCTAATTATTTTCCTTTGACTTTTCCCCCTGATGGCAGCGCTGATGTGTCCACAGTTCACAATGAAAGTGTCTGCTCTGATTGACACCAGACCCACAGATTAAAATATGACATATTTAGGGATACTTAATATTCCCTCTGAGTGAACCGAGACTACATTCACACGAAATGCCTTACTCTTTAAAGAAAGATCACAGTACTACGTATTACAAGATAAGATACGATAATCCTCTATTAGTCCCACAGTGGGGAAATTCTCAGTGTCCCAGCAGAAAAGGGACAGCAAGACACTCAAACGTAGATAAATTACACTATATACACACAATATAAAAAATATCCACATATTTTGGTTGAATGTAGTATTTAAAATCAATCTGCATTTTGCACTTAACTGCTCGAAGTGTCCGAGTAAAACCTGGAAAAAGGAAGGGAAATACGGACCGTCAGGAGAGATTACAGCAGCTACGGGCCGCTTCAATCAATTACTGGCAAATAAATGAAAGTGCCGTTCAAGCTGAGGAAATAAAAGGGAGGGAAGATTAATTCGAGTTTGTGTCTTCAAATGTTTTAGCAGCCGGACGAGAGACGGGAGGGCCACGCCGCTCGCCAGCCGGAGCTGTTTTGTTAGTGCGGCTGTGTGCTCGGTGTGATAGCGAGACTTTGCGGGAAAACAGCAGTCCATCAAAAATGTATCTTGTCAATCCCCTGTGTATTTTCCATATCAAGCTGAAAGCGAGGGGCCCTTCTTTGTATGCAGGTGCTGAATGGGATTAGGCTTGCACAGGTAGCTGTCTCCTCCTCTCCTCTCCTCGCCTCTCTTCTCGTCTCGTCTCTTTTCCACTCTTCTCCTGGCTGGCAGGGCCAGGGGGATGTGAGTAGCACGCAGCACAGAGTTGCCATGGTTTCCAGATTTGCTCTGCCTGCTCCTCTCCCTGACCAATGCTACGGTTACTATGCTATCCCCCACCCCCACCCCCTTCATACCGCCTTACACACTCTCACTTCCACACACCTGACACACATAATAATTAATCACATCTCACACTGAAATATCACTGAGGCCTGTATCAACTGCCACAGGTGCCGGGTTTGTTTCTTTTTGTTTCCCCAGGTTTTTGGAAAGCACGTGCCCTGCAGGTGAACATGGGGGCATTTAAAGGCCATGCTGAGCTCAGAGGTATCATTTCGGTTGTCTTGCTGTTTTTTCTCTCTCTCTCTCTCTCTTTCTCTCTCTTCTCTGATCATCACCAGCGGATGTGTCAGTCATCAGCAGCATATAAACACATCCATCAAAAGGAATTGTGCTTTTTCTGGCAGCCTAGTTTGGCTGTTTTTCCCTTCCTTTTTTCCCTCCCTCCGTTTTTTTGGATCTGCTGACGAGTATGGTGCATCTGCTCCACTATGCCACCTGGATGGCTGATAATAAAGAGCTAACACCCTTATCTGTAAGCGGATACTGCACGTTCACACCCACGCGTGACCTACAGCACCTCCTCCCCTTACTGTAAACACTTCTTTGTTCCAGCTGGATGCCTATATTTAAGCAATATGTGTCAAGTCACTGTGTGGAAGTTATTATCATATCAGACACATCAGGCATCAGCGGTTCATCATCACTAGTGTAAATGAAAGGAGCACATTACCAATCAAATCAAAGTTTGTCACCTCGACAGTCACACATGCTGTAACTAGCAGTAGTGAAATGCTTTGCCAACTGTCTGCTTACATCAAATAACGAGATGCATAGAATATAAATATATAGATCAAATAAATATAACATAGAGGAATAACTGTAACACTGATATTAGAATAAACACTATTAATATCACTCCTACAGAAAGTGGTGGTGGTGGTTCTCCATCACTGTGTTCATCATTAGAACATCTCCAAAGTTCTCCTCTCTCATGGAGTCTAGTATTATTTAGAGTTCTCCTCAGATCAGCACCTGGTTTGATGGTAAATCAGGGCTTAATGATGGTAAATCAGGTAAACTGCTGCTGCTGCTGCTGATGGAGTTGAACACATCCTCCACGCTGTGCTGGCTGGACTGGGGGGCGTCCAGGAGAAACCTTGAGGAACCGAGCTCTGTTCTTCAGACTAGCTCACCGACAAGATCTCACTACTTTCCTCAGAATGAGGATTACTGGATTTCTGTTTACCTGCAACTGTTCTAATGTGATTCTGTGAAATAATTGCTTTAATGCAAAAACCTTACATCTAAGTAAAAACTAGGAATTGCAAAATTGCAAGAAGGAAAAAAAAACGTCTTAACTTTCAATGGAAGATTTTACTTCAGGTCATTGTGAAGCAACGATGGAAAGGTTCCCATCAGATTTTACATAAAAACATGCTAAATGGCTTGGTGTACATCTCAATGTTTTGAAAATGTGCAAAGAAAAAACTCAGTGGATTCCCCTTTAAGTTTTTAAGTGCACGTTAAATGCCCATATGAGCCAGCGCTAGCCGTTAAGTGTGGCTCTACTGCTCACAGTCCAGAGATAAACTGCCACATATTGCCTTTCACCTGATGTGAATCTCATGTCACTTTACTGATGCAATTCACCAAAACCTTGCTGACAGTTATGACAAGCTGTTTTAGCCTAAATGCCACCAGAAATACAAGCTATACCTCAGTATTTACTAATAAAACTCAAATTGAATCGAATCTACTGCAATTTTACTTGTAGAAATTCTACTTTCAGATATCAGTTATTACATTTTTACTAATAAAATGTCCAATTAAAGATAGCTAATTCTAGATATTAACACTACCATTCTGACTAGTACAAACTATAGCTTTCAATTATTGTTTTATATTTTTTTACTAGGCCCAGATTATCATTAAAACCCTGATAATTAAAAACCCTACATTTTAGAGATCTGAAACTGCACATTTTAAATGCTTTTTACAACCATTTAAAACTAAATTAAAGAAATCTAGAATTAGCATTTGCAATTTTGAGAATGTACTAATAGAACTTTTTACTATATGTTCCATTAATTAAAAAATTGTATTTGTATAAATCTTTTTTCCATTTAAATCAGGTTTTTCCTTTTCTCCCAGTTTGGAGCTGCTAATCAACCCACCTATTGAGAGCTAGCACTAACGATGCTCCCAACACTCGATAGGTAAGTACTCAACATGTTTCCTCTGACACCAGCAAACAGACGCCTGTGCCGGCCAACATCCCTTCAAGAGTGATGTAGAGAGAGAGCGCCAATTGTGCTCTCTCTGACTCCGGCCGCCGATAGCAGTGCAGCATGGCTCAGGATTTAATGGTAGCCCATTGAACTGAACTGAGCCACCCTTAGCCCTAAAATGTAGATATCTTTAATTGGACTTTTTACTGATAAAAATGCAACTATAGAGAAGAGAGCAATGATAATACATGGCATGATAACTCACAGTTACAGTAAGGATATGGTCATCTATTATTACTGCTACAAATATCATAGTTGATATCTGAATATAGAATATATATTAGGAAAACTGCATTACAGCATCATAAATTTGTGCTTTTCTAGTAAAAATATAGTTACGGTTCGTATCGCTGCTGGCATTTCTGGCTGAAACTGCTTCCCATACGAACTGTCCTTGGTTATGACACATGCACTGTGCAGTTAAACTAGTGCAATGGTAATAATTGCACACTACATATCACACACTTCTGAGTGTGATGCAAAAAGACATCTGGGTGTAGCACACTGCTTTCCCCCATGGCTCTAATTGAGTCTAACTATGAATTTACTGCTGACTCATTTTGTCCCTTGACTAACTACCTCCAAACAGAGGTCTCAGTAAGAAAGCTCATATTAAATCATACTGGATTCTGCACAAATACAGTATGAAATGCTAATGCCCTACTGTACTCAGCAGTGTGCATAGTAATGTGAGTAATCTCCAAATGCATTTTCCTCTTAACTCTACCACCTGCTGGCTGGATAAGTAGAGTGAGAGAAAGGGCCGGCTCATGCCTGTCTCACAGCAGATAATGGAGATGCAATCTGACCATGCCTGCTCAATCCAAGCAAATCAGCAGGCTAGAAGCAAGTTTATCTAGCTTCAATCCATAATTTCTTGATACCAGTAATTGAATTTGAAAATATAATTTATTATTATTATTACATTTTTTTTTTTTACATTTTTACCCATTTTGTCCTCCCCAATTTTAGATTTACTCAACCCACCCATTTGCACTTTCCCCCCATAACAGGCAATGCTCCAGACACATGACTCCTCTGACACATGCACAACCAGCCATCGCCTCTTTTCAAACTGCCGCCAATGCAATGTCACCAGGCAACTAACACTCTCTGAGGATAGCACTGGGTACCCAGCCCTAACGCTTTGGCTAGCAGACGCCCATGCCAGCCAGCATCACACTGATGGGATATGAGGAGGGAGAGAGCCATCTACCTACCCAGAGCGAGCAAGGCCAATTGTGCTCTCTCAGACTTCGGCTGCTGATGGCAGGCGGCATGATCCCTAGGTCACATTGGCAGCACTCTCAGTGCTGAACCACTCTGAGCCCCCTAACAACCGCTGCCATAACAAAATCACTGTAGTATCTCTAAAGCTGTACCTTTACAGAAGAAGGCCAAACATAACTAGCTTTTAATTGTAATATAATAAGAATTGAACGTTAAAGTGTAAAGATTTGGTCTGGCTCTCTTTTCCAGAGTGCTTACTTATGAATCATGTTACACAGGTGGAGCATCTTTTCACATCTCATTCATGCTTTCTGGAGGTTTTCTCCATCTGTCTCTGTCTAATTATCTTTCAGGCTTTTCTTTTCCTGGTTGTGGTCATCACGCTTTATCATTTGGGCAGGACACTGAGGATTCAGCAGGCCACTAATGTGTATAGGGATGTGCACTCCAGTATTCACCCGGCACATGCCATTTGTCGACCAGTCTCCCTTCATTTTATGTGAGACTACATCAGAAGTAACAATGCCACACATGGGCCTTCAGGCCAGTACTTCTTTTAGCGGCCTACTAAGAATTGTCCCTGTCCAGCAGGGCCAGTGGCCATGGGCCTTTGACTACCAGTCTACTCAGAGGCTTTATAGTGGATACTCAATCAGTTATAGTAGATGGTGAATCAGATACTGCTAATCCTGCATTATTTATTGTAGAAAATGAATCATTTATTGTAAAGACCAAAGTAGATACAGTATCAGATACTGAATCTGTTAAAGAAGATTATCATGAATCATGCTTTGTGTCATGGCGTGTATGGCCAGACCAAGAGGGTGATGAAAACTTGCAGAGATGGAGATCAAAGCAAGAGGGTTTAATAACCAAAACAAGCACAAATACAAGGGGTGTGAAAACCTGAGCAGCAACAAGGGGTTAAACAATAAACAGAACCAGAACGTGACTAACAAAATGGCCAACACAACAAACCTAGGACAGGGAGGAGCCGGGAGCTGAGCTAGAGTTAACAGGATACAGTGGGGAAAAGCAAGGAGGGAACAAGAACAAAAAAAAAACCTGGGATAGATCCGCACTCTACTAACTAAAAAGGGGTAGCTGGGGAACAGCTCCTAGACAAAATGGCAAGACAGACCTAACCTGGCTGTGCAGCATGCTGCCTTGAATGTGGGTCGCCTTGGAACCTGAGCAGAAGGCGAACGTACCTCGCTTGCCACAAGAGTTGACTGGAGATCTATTCCTGAATGTGAGTCGAGAACTAGAGCCAACCTGAACACGCCGGTAATGCGTGAGGAACCTCAGGGCCCCCAAGAGATTCCAAATGAGTCAATTCACAGCAGAGAACAAAGGGGTTGAAGCTCCTTAAGTACTCCCAGTCCCAGGTGCAACACATGAACAATGAATCAACACAAATTAACGTGAATCAACTCAAACAACCAGGAAGCGAGGAAGAAGTCCTTTTTTTGGCCTGTGGGCGGCGGCTGGGGATCGCCCCCGGGGAGGGCGAGATGACGAGGGCCCGAAACTTTGTAGATACCGCCTTATTTATACTAGACATTGACAAAAATAGGTTTAGAAGATACTTAATTCAAAGTTACTTAATAGCAGCTTTTAGAATTTAAACTTAAAAAGCCCAGCGCTCAATGGGTTAATAGTAAAATGACATAATACACACCAATTTAGCTCAAAATCTCTAAAAGGTCTAAAGCTCATTAAAAATCAACCTAAAAACAGTTTAATACAAAAATGTAATAATTCATGGCTAGCTAACTTACTGAAGCATTGCGTAGACTAATATGCATGCGTAAATCACACTCATCTCAAACCTTGACAAGGATACGTAGTCTGCCCTATAATTCTGGAACCTGGCAGGGGGGACATGCTAACGCTATGTTGGGCAAGGCCCATAGCCGACTGAAGTATGCTAAACTTTATTATGCTACAGTGCGGTCAGCGCTACTCATACTTGTCACCACACGAATGGCCAGTGCACTGGAAGCTATTCTTGTACTTGTGGCACCATTTTCTGTCCTGAAAATATAAAGACCGCAGATCTTGAGGTGACGCAAATATGGAGCCAATCAGTGAATTCCTACACCATTAAGCCTTCCCACCACCTGGTCCCATGTACATTTAGCTACCCATGCCTAGAAAACCAGTTCCAGCTCTGTGCCGATCTACGTCCATGCACAAAAGCCGCTGGAGTGATGACCTGCCATTCTCAGAACTGTTTGGCCCTGCAGTGAAAAAGCAGCTATTTTGTCCAGACCCCATTGACCCCACTTCCCAAATCGCACCAACCGCCAATCGCCTTTTAGCGAGACATTCCTTACTGGGCAAAAAAATTATATCTGATATCTTGATGAACCCAATTCATCTTTTAAAGAGTCCTATGAGCAGGAGTTAGTGGTTACCGTCCCAGACGAGGAGTGGGTTGCTGCCATTGACCGGGATCACTCATCATCTGCTTGTACCAGACGTGACCTAATGCAATGCAGAGTGCTTTATAAAGCCCAGTATACCAAAGATATTTCGACATAGAAATGATGCCTGCGAGAGGTGTAAGCAGTCCCTTGTAAACCTTATCCACATGTTTAGGTCACGCCCCCACCTCTCACAGATATTGTACACACTTAAATCAGCTCTAGGCCTCGAATTGGACCCTAACCCACGTCTTCCCTGTTTAAAATACCTCCTCATCCTCAAATGCTCTCAACAGTTCAACCGCTGTTATTGCTTTCACTGCTTTTTTTAGAGAAACGTGCCATTTTGCTTTAATGGCAGTGTGCTTCTCCTCCATCGCACAACAGATGGATCCAGGAAATCATGTCATGTCTTAAACTTGAGTGACTACGTTACTCCCTTACTTTACTCCCTTAAGGGAATCTCAAATCTTTTCCCCCAGACATGGGACCCAATTCCTGAGTACATTAATGCCAGTGATATACTAACTGAACAAGGCAGCGATGCTTCATAAATCATTTCTGGTAGTGTGACTTTGTAGTATTTATTTATTAATTATTACTTTTGTCATTATGCTTGATGTGTTTGTATGGACCCCCCAGAGGCCCTGGGAACTGTATTGTGGGTGGGACGGTGGGAGAATTGGAGGGTTAGATGATGGTACACTGTGTACTATATGCTCGTATGCTATATGCACTATATGCTATATGTCACACATTTTTAAATGTTAAATAAACAAATAAAATCAATATTAAAAATACATTAAAAAATTAACAGTAGCAACTGGTAGCTGTTTTCAGTCTAAGCTGGTCTTTGATAGTCAATATGCTTGAAAAGCTGGTCATCCAGGTGAAAACAGCTATACTACCTATACTGGAAGGCAACTGGTTAAGATGGTTAACCAGCTTATCTCATAACCAGCATATCATAGGTCTTCACTTGAATTTGATGGACTACCTGGTCTATCAGCTCGGCCAACTTGACCAAAGCCGGTATGGTTGAGTGGTTTACTCAAGTTAGTTCTATTGGTTGACTCGTTTCATTGAGCTGGTCTTGCTGGTCAACCAGCATGGTCATAATGATGGATCAGTGTGGTCATGCTGGTCATGCCGGTAAACGTGTTAAACCATCAGACTCATATGAAAACATACCGTCAGCTGGTCATGAGCTAGGCTGATTAACCAGCTTGACCAACTTGACCAAGCTGGTCATACTGCTTGAGTGGTTTGCCTCAAGCTGGTTATACTGGTTGATTAGTTTCATTGAGCTGGTCTTGCTGGTCAACCAGCATGGTCATAATGGTCATGCTGGTTATGCTATCAGCTGGTCAGGAGCTAGGCTTGTTAACCAGCTTGAGCAGCTTGTGCTGGCCAGTGTGTGTTTTTTTTAGCAGGGGAATCAGAGGTACCCCTGTGGATTTCCCCCTCCATGCTGTGATGCTGAGTGAGTGAGACGGGTATCGGAGAGACGTCTGAGCCGACTGAGTGTTTCACTCGATGAAAGGTGAGAGTGGTGGGAGGTAGGGGGTGAAGCATGATATTATTTGTCTGCAAATTTGTCCGTAAATATGATGAATTATGCTTAATATGACCAGGGACTTGAACTAACAAGGTAAAAGAGGTCAATTCTGATTTCAAGTTGACTTTAATGAGGCCCTTCAGAAAGTGTTTACATTTTGGAGAAAACATCTCTCCAGTCCTGGCGAGCTTAAGGTGCCAGATCTCATTTGCAGAATATTGTAAAGGGTTTTCTTTTTCTACACTGTATGTCCAAATGTTTGTGGACACCCCTCCTAATGAATGAATTCACCTTCCTTAAGGTGCACCCATTGCTGACACAGATGTGCAAATGCATATATACATACAGCTTGTCCAGTCCCTGTAGAGAAGTATTGCCAATAAAATAGGACTCTCTGGAGCAGATAAACATTATGAACCATGCTGCCTAATGCCAGGCGTGTGCTAGAGGAGTATAAAGCCTTCCGGCATTGAGCTGTGGCGTTGGGAAGGTGGAGATGAGGTGGGGTGATCAAACTCCAGCAGTGCTCCAGAATCTAGTAGAAAGCCTTCTTCCCTGGACAGTAGAGACAGTTGCAGTTAATACCCTTTTCGTGGGAACCAATGAATGAGCAGATGTCCCAGTACTTTTGTCCCTACAGTCCCTATAGTGCTGCAGACAGTGGCTTATTGCTTCCTAAAGAACAATAGTGGCATATTGTCTGTAAGGTCTATCAAATATACGTAGTCTAATATTTGTATGACCCTCAAAACCAAGGAAAAAACAGGCCATCTCCATCTCCTTTTACACTATATGGACAAATGTTTGTGGACACCCTTTCTAATGAATGCATTCGGCTACTTTATTGCTGACTAAAATGTGCAAATGCGCACACACACACAGCTTGTCTAGTCCCTGTACATAAGTACTGCCAATAGAATAGGACTCTCTCGAGCAGTTAATGGTTGCATTCCATCCAATGCTTTTGGGATGAGTTGGGGACTATAGGATGAGGTGGGGTTGTAATCGCAAACGCTCTTGTCGCTGAATGCCATTAAATCCTCCAAAATCTAGTAGAAAGCCTTCTTCCTTGGACAGTAGAGACAGTTACTCCAGCAATCACACCCTTGATTTGCTAAATTTCCTTCGGGATCAATAAAGTATCTATCTATCTATCCATCTATTCCGCAAGAAACAGTGGAAAAAAAAGCAGGTGTCCCAATACTTTTGTCCATATAGTGTATTTGTCATATTTGTCAACCTTGGAAGGGATAGTACTGGAGGTCTCCTAGATTTGCTCAGCGAAGAGGTTAAGGAAACCTTATTGGACAGTTAAACTGGGGTGCTTCTCAGGTTGGCTTACATGGAGCTGTCTTATGGAGCTCTGTATGTAGTTTTGTTAATGAAATGTGGCTCCAGACGTTGCTCTTTTCACAGGGCATTTTCTTAGGCATCGTGCTATTTTCAGACGAGAAACTCAGCTCGGCGTCTCCTCCCGGACTTGGTACTTAACCACTAAAAATGTTACAAGGCTTTCGTTAATTAATTCATGAAATGAGTGAATTAATGAAGGGATTAGTTTTTGATTGCTCTAAGTGAACAATAACTTATTAAATGTAATCGTGCAGTGATGTGGTTTGGGATTTTGCAAATTTAACACTCTTTAAACGGTAATGACCTAAAAACATACTCGACGCAGAGCGGGTGGCTTAGCGGTCCATTCGGTATAAACTCATAAACGTTTTCAAGAGAAATTAGATTTGAGTGCATTGTTTGATTGTTAAGGTTGATTGTTAAGTTAAATTATTCATTAAATTATTTATTTATTTATTTATTTATTTATTTATGGGGCGGCAGGCCAAGAAGTACCATCTCTCCTAGGAGTCTACCCTGGATTATGCCCTGGAGTAAGCCCACCACTACTTGTCTCAAGTCCCTAAAACCCTATAAACCAGCATATCCCCATTTACCCCAGACTCATCACCTAATCACTGCACTGCCCACCTGCTAGCCACGCCTATCTGGTTAGCTTAGCGGCCCATTCGGTATAAACTAATTTTTTTAAGAGAAGTTAGATTTGAGTGCATTGTTTGTTATTGTTGGATTGTTAGGGTTGATTGTTAAGTTAAATAATTGATTAAATTATTAAATTATTAATTTATTTATTTATGGGGCGGCAGCTTTGACTTGGAGAGTGGTTTCTTTTTTTAAGAGAGCTCTCCAAGGTCTCTAGGGGAGGTGTAGGAAACATGGCTTAAACTGCTAGAAGAATTGCCTTCTTGTGTCATCAGCGGCCCTGGCGGATTTCCGTCCGCTCTGCGCTCACCAGAGAAATAGAACTTTTCAATTTTCACTGTTGCACACACTGGGGTGGCAGAGTGTACAGTTCCTCAACAAAAGCAAATTATCTTTAAAGGAAAGAGCCCCCTGATACTTTCCCCCAGCACATGCTGATCCTGGCTGTCATTTCCAGACGTGTGCCCTCTCAGTCTCATGACGCTCTTCCTCTCCCCGTCCGCATCGCTCCAAGAAGAAAAGTTTCCACCCAGCCCATTATTCTAGGCCAGGCTTCAGATTCTGAAGAGCCTGTGTGTTTCTATCCTGCTCGTCTGTAGCTACACTTCTCCTCTCCCAGCAACGAACCCAATACATTACACCCATGTGTTTGTCATGTCGGCTCAAGCTCTGCTCCTTTGTTTTGACGGGAGATCATATTCTGGAGGGATGTTTTGGTTTGTTTGCATGCAGCTCGCAAATTATTGCCAGAGAAACATTCATCTCTCTCTCTCTCTCTCTCTCTCACTCACTCGCGCTCTCTCGTTCTCTCAACATCCTACTCTCTTCAGATTAACTGTAATGTAAGTACATTGTTTTTTTTTGTTTTTTGGACAATTTGATGAAATTGAACAAGTCTCTGTTGGCCTGTTGAGCTGGAAAATGAGCGAGCTTTACTGGACACTTTATTAGAAACGGCTACCTTGTTGGTTCAGCTTGTGTGTACAGTTAGAGACCACAGCTCATCTATCTCCTTGTAGTGTCTTTGTTAGTAGGGTGACCATTTTTGGTTCTCAAAAAAGTGGACACTGGGAGACCTGGCTGCCACCGTGGTTAGGATGCCTTGTTGTAGGTTGTAGGACTGTGGCAGTGTGAGTGTGAGTGTGTGTGTGTGTGTGTGTGTGTTTGTGTGGCTGTAAGTGTGCAGCTATGATAATGAACATTTTGCTAGTGCGGACCACGCCCTGCGATGGAACATGGGTGGGGAGGGTAGTTGGGGGCCTGGGTCAGCTTTCTTATGGTCAGAGCTTGGGAACATCTATGGTGTAGAAAAACAGTAATGACGCCTCCATACACACAGAGCAGACTGCGACAGTACTAGTGTCACACACACAGTTTGGCATGCACGTGAGTCTTGGACTTACCGCCAAAGGTTATCCAGCCAAGAGCTAGGTTACCATGGGAAATCTGTCAGCTGTTACGATTAGCCCGTAGAAGATCCTGATCCGAGGTCATCTAGGATCTTGAGGTTCTACAACAGAGAACATAGAGCAGGGAGAAAAACGCAGCCTCTCCTACAGAGAGTAAAATTAAGCTGGTCAGATTGGTCAGATGGTCAATATTACAACAACCCAAGCTACACCCTGGGAGCCAAGATGTGCCTTCTCTCCTAGTAGTCTACCCTGGATCTGAGTAAGCCCACCACTACTTGTCTCAAGTCCCTAAAAACCCTATAAACTGGCATATCCCCATTTACCCCAGGTGCATCCCCTAATTACTGCACCGCCCACCTGCTAGCCACACCAGCTCCACATCCAAAGAAGACGTTAGCCTATGAGCTAACTTGCTAAGAGCCTCTGCTTCATCTGAGCTTCATAAGCGAGCCATTTCTCTGGGTAAGGATGTTCTAGGGTGTGGTAATAGCACCTCCCCTTCCGATTATTGATGCCCTCTAACTGAGCATATTACACTATTCACTGATAAATGTCATTGGATCTGCTGTTGCACTGGAAGTTCTACACAAAATAATCAAAGATGGACGCCCCTATTGTTTAAGGGAAAATATGGTGGATAGACCAGATGGTGGTGCTGGTGAGAAGCTGTGGAAATCCATACACCGAATATGAGGCAACGCCCTGACGTGACTTTAAATATGTGAAAATCCAGTAGATCCAGTAGAAAGAGGACATGTCTGGGATCTGGCCATTCCTCTGTGGTCAGTGTCCACAGGAACAGAGTTTACTAGATATTTTTGGATCTGATGCACTCTGCTGGTGTCGCTGCTTAATTCAGCTCACTTCAAGTGTATTTGTTCACAAAGCAGCTTCACAGAAATCCCGACCCAGGCCCCTCATGAGCAAACTAAGAGCAACAGTGGTGAGAAAACTCCCTGAGAGCAGGAAGTAAGACTCCGGAAAGCAAAACAGGAAAACAACAAGAGCAATAACATCCCTCCACTGCTGCGTTCTCCCTTCACTGGCTTCCTGTAGCTGCTGCCCAGGTCATCAGATTCAACCCCCTGACTCTGGCCTACAAAGCCAAGACTGAACCAGCCAGCCCCTCCGCACTTGATTGCGGTGGTCAAAAGCCGATCTGCACCAGGAGCCCTTCCAGCTTCAAGTACGGCTTGACTCGACCTGCCATCCTTTAAGATCCACAGAAGACGAGCTTCCAGACGTTTCTGCACCGAACTGGTGGAGCGAACTTCCCCTGGGTGTCCGAACAGCAGAGTCCAGACTGAAGACCCTCCCGAGAGTACTCAGGTAAAGAGAAGAGTACTATGGGTTCCATATTGACTTTAGTAGAGTAGAGTAGAGTAGAGTATATTAACAGTTTTTATCCACAAGCCATCAGACTTGTAAACACCTCCTCCCCCCTTTCACTCTGAACTGACTGAACTCTGACATGCACCCATTAATATGAGCTCATATATCACTGATACTGTTTACAATACTGCTTACATCTGTACTTGCACATTGGACTTTACACATGCAATTGCAACTCTACTCTGTACTGAATATTTTAACACTTCTTTACTTAGTGTTTTCTTTTACTTAGCTTTACTTTAGTGTATATGCATGTATTTAAATTGTATTATATGTATTCTGAAATTTATAAGAATATGTTGGTAAATGGAGGAACTGCAAAGTAAGAATTTCACTGTACACTGTAACTGTACGTGACTATAAACTCTTGAATCTTGAATCTTTTTTGTTGCCCATAGTTGCTCATAGCACAGCAAGGGTGAGGTGGCAGACTGTGGTCCAGTGTGGATGTGCACATTTGAGAAGCTGAGCTATGGAGCGGTGACTACAACGGAAATCCATCAGGCGGCTATCTCAGAACACCAGATTAATGCAGGTTCACCACCCTGCCCGTACAGCAGGACATACAGCAGTCTGATAAAACACCTTAGCAAGAGGAAATTGGACCTCAGACCATAAAGATCGTGATGAAAATGTATCCTTTTTTCTCTCCTTACTGTATTCAGATAAACTGAAATTTGTGATCTTTAATATTTCACACTTTTTTCCAAAGTTTTTCCAAAAGCATTCCTTCAAGTGATGCCATAGAAATGCACACCATAGCATACACCTGGGATGCTAAAGCAAAACACCTAGTAACCACTTAGCAACACCTTATCAAATACCCAGCAACACCATAACATCCACCTAGCAACATTATAACAACCACTTGTGATTCCATAGCAACCACCTAGCAACAACATAGCATCCACATAGCAACCACCTAGCAACATTATAACAACCACCTGTGATTCCATAGCAATCACCTAGCAACAACATAGCATCCACATAGCAACATAATAACAATCACCTCTGATTCAATAGCAACAACCTTGGAACACCATAGCATCCACATAGCAACCACCTAGCAACATCGTAACAACCACTTGTGATTCCATAGCAACAACCTAGAAACACCATAGCATCCACCTAGCAACATTATAACAACTATCCGTGATTCCATAGCAACAACCTAGGAACACCATAGCATCCACCTAGCAACATTATAACAACCACCTGTGATTCCCTAGCAACAAGTTAGGAACAACATAGTATCCACCTAGCAACACCATAGCATCCACCTAGCAACATTATAACAACCACCTGTGATTCCATAGCAACCACCTTGGAACACCGTAGCACCCACCTAGCAACATTATAACAACCACCTGTGACTCCATAGCAACCACTTAGCAATACCATAGCATCCACCTAGCAACCACCTAGCAACATTATAACAACCACCTGTGACTCCATAGCATCCACCTAGCAACACCTTAGCATCCACCTAGCAACATGTAACCAGCATTACACGATGGAGACACATGGGAGCCAGGCCTGCGGCATCTGCCAGGATGGCAGAACGGAGCCTCGCTCGTGTAGTTGTCTGTCCCTGACCCAGCTCCGTTTTGCACCGTGGGCATGCAGGCGGGCTAAAGCCTCCAGTTTGTTAGTCCACTCCCACATCGCTGTACAGGGAAACATATCCACCAGTAATGGAATGAATAAAATGATTTATTTAGTACGTGCTCGGAGGATATTTGACATGCTTGGCTACGTTTAGCCCATAGCCTCATCATAATGAAACAGCAAGCAGCCAGAGATGTAGGCGCGGCCTGCTCTGCTGGAAGAGTAGAGGAGAAAACGCAGCGCCCCCCGGCTCTGGTAAATGATGCTCCTCGTCCTCAGTCACTCTCTCATTTCTCTTCTTGTCAGTACCTCTTCTGGATGCTCGCTCGAGCCTCAGCGTCAGGCGCATACAATCTGCCTCGCCCATACAATCTGCCTTTGCAGGGAAATGCTGGGGGGATCGTGGTGTGGATAGCTTTTCTTGTGGGCTGGATTTGTGTTTTCGAGCTCACCCCTGCTTCCGCGCTCTTAGGAAATGTGTTGCGACTGACTGTCAGGAAAATATATTGTAGTGTGTTATTGTTGCTGCAGTGCCTTGTTGTCGCGGCACCTGTAAACCCAAGAATGGAATTGTCAGACCCTGACCCTCTGTCGCTTAACATTTTTCTTGCTCAGCACAGATTCTTGTCGTGATGTTGCGAAGATTTCGGGCCAGATAAGGTGGAGTGTGGAACTTTTCCAGATAACCTGTGGCTGAGGCTTTGGAAATGCTGTGTCTTCCTTCATTTTAAGCACACTCTAATTCAGTACCGCAGTAACACCCTAAATACCATACCCTATATACTGCTAGGACGGATGCAGGTAAACATAAATGTTGTACAAAATAAGAAGCATGTCTCCTAGATGCTCCTCATGACACTGGGATTTCTCGAGGAGAGGAAAACACACAGTCGGCAGAGGGCTGGGCAGGGTGTCCAGAGGACCTAGGCGATGGTTATAGGTGGGCACAGGCAGCTGGCATCAGTTAAGGTCGGCTACGAGGTGGCGACAGGGGAGGAGGAACAGATAGGGGAGAGAAAAACGTTAGCCCAGGCTGAACATGGAGCTCGTACTCACCGACTGCTGTTAAGGCAGTGGTTTTATGGTGTTGCTGCCACAGTTGGAATGGAGTACAGATGCTCTCCTTTGCAAGTGCCAGCGGTGCACCCTTGCCCTCTGGCCATGCGGCCGTGCTGGGTGTCCAAAACAGTGCAGCGTGGTGTTGCTGGGCAGGCTTGGCTCTGATTGTACGGATTGGCTTTGACATATTGATCATAACAATATGCGTTGTTGCTATAGCAACTTTTCACTGCAGCTCTGCGTCAAGACTTAGAAAATTATTACCTTAAAAATAACAGGAATCATAACACTGTGTTGTACCCTGTTATGGTTAAACTTTGGTGATTAATCCACAGTACACATTCCTGCGTAAGTGTGGGGGGCAATCCATATGGGATACCATAGCAACTGCCTACCACCTGGGATACCAGGTACCATAGCAGCCACCTGTGACAGTATAGCAACCACTGAGGAATACCATAGCAACCACCTGTGACACTATAGCAACCACCTTACATCACCAAAGCATTCACCTGGCACCAACTTAACATCATAAACATCATAGCAAACACAAAGTAACACCATAGTGACCACCTAACAACCACCTAGCAACACAATAGCAATCACTTAGCAATACAATAGCAACCATCTGACAACAACTAAATAACATAATAGCAATCACTAGACAACTGCACAAAGCAACCGTTTGTAACACTGTCAAAAAAAAAACTCTGGTAATACCATAGCTACCATGTAGCAACACCCTAGCAACTGCCTGACAATGGGAACCACTGAAGCTGAGCAATTATTTTGTTTCCTTCAGGAAATTTCTCTTGCTGCAGTGCAGGTAACATGGTGAACATCAGGTGCACTCACTATTTACATGCACTGACCCTACCTCGTAAGTCCACTCACTGTCCACCTTATGAGGTACTCAAACCTTATAGGTCTGCTATACAGGTGTCCAATTACAGATCTGTTGTCAGCCACCTTCTACCTCATCCATCATGGGTCAGGTTTTTGGTCCAGGTTGTTGACCAGATATTATTTGAGTGGCGAGTTTTCCTTAACACAGCAGTGGCATGGGGCTGGAATATGCCAATGGCATGAGGGCATATCAGTAAAGTGGTGAGGCTGGAATTTGTACACACACACACACACACACACACACACACACACACAGTATCACTGCTAGGTCCAAAATTCAGAAATATCAAGCCAAATGCGGCACTATGGCCAAAAACTGGTCACTATAGAGGGGCTAGAAGATGGTTAACACAAATGCATCAATCATTAGTCATTTACTATAGACCAGAAATCAAGGTGTTTCTAATAAAATGACCAGCGTGTGTGAAACCTGAGTCTTATACTCAGTACACTGCAGAACAGCCAAGTCTGGCTTCTAGGGGTTAAATACTGGCCACTATTGAAGGGCTAAAGGATGGTTTGAACAAATTGTGCATCAAGAGATAGTGTTTCTAATAAAGTGGCCAGTGAGTGTAAATCCTGCTTCTTACACATCAGAAATGTGCATAATTAAGAAACCGGCCATTGATGAAGGTCTAAAGAATGGTAAACACAAATGTATCAGTCATTAGTTGTTTACTATAGACCAGAAATCCTTGCTTCTTACACATCAAAAATGTACATAATCAAAAACCATGAAGGTCTAAAGGATGGTTAACACAATCTGTCCATCAACAGATTCAGTCTACAATCACTACAGCCACAACTACACCAGCAATGTAAGGATTTCTACTCAAGAAACTGACCATTAATGAAGGGTTACAGGCTTGTTAACAAAAAATGTGCATCAACAGTTTCTGTCTACAGTCATTAACTGTACAGCGGTAATCTAGGTGTGGCCAGTGAGTATAAATACCACATCTCACTACTTTAAGATTAGTGTAAATCCTGCTTCTTAAACCCATATACTGTGCAATATAATGTGGTTCTACAAGTCAAAAGAATGGCCATTACTGAAGAACTAGAACACACATTGTGCATCAACAGATTCAATCTACAGTCAATAACCCTGCACCTTACACCCTTAAAATATGTGCTAGCCATTAATGAAGGGCTAAAGGACAATTAACACAAATGTTTCATCAACAGATTCAGTCTACAGTCTCTATAGTCACAACTGTACACCAGCAATGTAGGTGTTTCTAATAAAGTGGCCAGCAAGTGTAATCCCTGTGTCTTTTACCTTTAAAATGGTGCAATAAACTGTCACTATTGAAGAACTAAAGGAATGGATTATACAAATTGTGCATCAACAGATTAACTGTAGACATTGTACATTGCACTGTATTCCATAATTTAGGGGTTTCTAATAAAATGGCAAGTGAGCATAAATCCCACACTTAATAATGAGTGTAAATCATGCCTCTTAAACCTACATATTATGCAGTATACTGTATAAGAGCCAAGTGTGGCTCTGTAGCCAAATTATGGGCATTACTGAAGAGCTAGAACACAAATTGTGCATCAACAGATTCAGTCTACATGCAATAACTGTACACCAGCAATGCTGGGGTTTCTAATAAAGTGTCAGGTGTGTGCAAATCTTGCACCGTACACCCTTAAAATAAAATCTACTGTAGACTGTAACTGTAAAAAGCCTGGAACACTCTAAGCAACTACTTAATGTAAACTCTGCCGTCCTACATTGAAAGCAAATAGCAAAACACTATGCTCCTCTTTTTCTCTGCAGAGTTCCTTCGCAAACATTAGGCTAGTGTCAACAAGCTCGGTAGGACAAATCGCCCAGTCCGTTCTCATTACTATTAGTAGCTACTTTCTCTGCTTGTTTTATCAGTAACGCACAGCCTGTTTGTTCAGCTTAGTTTCACTCACACAGCTATAATTTCCAGCACTTTAAAACAGAAGAGGGTTAAAAATGAAATATGCCTCCTGTGCATTCTGGCCATATATGTGAAGAGCAACGTGCCAGAGGCCGAGAAACAGTACATGCAAGAGCCATTTCCTTCTTGAAGATTTGACGTGTTTATAATTATGCTGTGCTGTCCGGAATAAAGGTGGAGGGTGGTGGGGCTGGTGGGGGCGGTGGGGCGTATTTACAGAATTGTGACTGGGTTTCTCAAGTCAATCAATACTGATTAGCCTGAACTGTGATTTCCCCACAATTGAACACGGGTAGCTTTCGGGAGAGGTGCAGGTCTAATCACAGAGATCAGGAATATATATATATATATATATATATATATATATAAAGCCTTTTCAGGCAGTAATCAGCATCAGCACGTAAACACTAACGTACACATATTGTCACAGTGTGTTCCCTCGTGAAATAACCGCAGTGAGGTGTAAATGCAGTGGCGTCAATCCGAAAAAGGCCCCTTTGACCGACTCTGATTGAAGGTAATGAGGCTGATAAAAGCACTTACCTATCGAGCATGCCTGCCTGTGAGTACACTGACCCTTTAACTGTCCCATCAGACATCATTACAGTCCCATTGGCCTGGTCAAACTCTGCCGTCTCTACTGTAGACACTCCAAGCCTGTGGGTAGGCTTTGCCTTTGGTGGAGTTAGGCCACAGTGTAACAGAGGAATCCAGAGGAATCCAGCTAATTGTAGCTTAATGGCACTGAAGCGCTCGACAAATGGTCGTCAAAATAAAGGGTCGAAAGCTGAGTGCGATTTACACAATAGCCTTTAATTGGGATTCAGCTTTTGTCCAGCAAACCCTATTATACAGCAACCCTGCCTACATAGTGTAAGGCAGGTACTCCGCATGCTTTAGTCAACTGAAGTGAACCTATGGTGCTTTTTCGCTGAATGGTATCTAAATTTGATCCCTGGTATCTAGAACTGGGTACTTTTGTGGACTAAAATTTGACATGTAAACCTTGCAGAGCGCTGACTGGCCAGAGAGAACCGTCGCTCTATGTGATGCAATGCAGACATCAGCATGAACTAGCTACTTGTAAACTCTCTAAGCTACAGTAGGGATCCCATTTGTTTATATCCGACTCACAATGGCAGTTAGGGTCAACAAAAAAAACGGAGACATGGACTGGAACATGTGTGTTACCTACATGTAAAAAAAAGTGTATTTTATTAAAACAGTTGACTCAACAATCACAAAGAGATAAACCCTTTAGCAAGTACGGTCTCACCAGTGGGATCTGCCGTGGCTGTTAAGCTCCATGCTGGTTTAAAATGAGTGCTGGTTTAAGCTCAGTGCTCAACAAACACACACACACACACACCAATTGTGTGCTTCCCTCATTATTCACTAAAACAGCACAGAAAACATTTGCTCAGCTAGCTGCACCTCTGATCATTTAACCGCCTCGACACATGACCCCAATCTAACATTTTAAACATCAAATCTGACCTTACGAGGCTGGAGTTATTCTCTAGCTTCTAACTGGAATTTTCTGTTCCACCTTAAATAGGGGCAGAAGCTGTGGGAGGCAGAATGTAACTGCGGCACTGTTTTAAGGTGGATTATCAGCTAATTGCTGTGAGATAATGCGAACATCAGAGACAGCGTTATATTTTTTAATGATATTTTTTTTAAAACTCAGTCAGATCCAGTGAATACATGAATTTAAATCATGATTTCAGCCCCTCGGTATCGCGCCCTCCCCCAGGCGATTTCGAGCCACCACCCACAGGCTCACAGAAGGACTTTTGTTGTGTTTCCGTTCTGGTTTTGATTCAATGTATCGGTTTAGTGCTTTGTTCATGTTCATGTGTTTTGGTTCAGGTTTATCATGTCATATCATCTTGTTTAGTTGATGTGTTTCACCTGAGACGGGAGGTACTTAAGGGGCTTTGACGCTCCGTTCGAGGCCGAGAATTAAATGGATGTAAATGGTTTGGAACCTTAAGGTAGCCCGAGAGGTTCCAGTCTTTGGCCACGTTTGGATTAGGCCAGCGAGCAAGCCAGCCAGCAGTACAAGTACTCAGCGAGGTTCGCTCGCTGTCTGCTACATTATACCCATGACTCTCGTTTCAGGTACTGCTAAAACTGCCATGCAGCAGTTCCAGATTGGGTCGACCTAGCCGCTCTTGCCAAGTAGCTGGTTCCCCAGCTTTACCCCCAGTCTCAGGTCTGTTTGTTTTCACCCTGTTGTGTTTTCACCCTCTTGTTTGCCATTTTCTGGTTATGTTGATCACTGTTCACGTTTATGTCCTTTAGCTGCTGCATCTTTTTTGTCTAACTTGCCCTTTTGTGTTTTCCTGAGTTTTGTTTAATAAGTTACTTGCATTGAGTCCATCTCTGCGAGTGGTCATTCCACGGTGTCTAGCCTAACCCGCCATGACACATCAGGTGTCACCACTTTATTAAAATGGCAAAAGATCGGCTATAATAACGAAAAATACCGCTACTACTACTGGATCTGGTCTTGTCTGCACAGTTACTGCTGTAGGTTCTCCACACTGTTCTACAGATGATGTACAGCAGAGCTGTAACGGAGTAACAGTTCACAGACAGCCACCACAGACAGCCAGAACTCACTGGCGAAAGGGTTCTTGGTGTTTTGTGATGCCACCAGGCACCAGGTTTTGGGGGCAGCTGTGGTAGTGAAGAAATGAACCAGTACCAGGAAACAATACGTTGAGTTTAATATAGTGAATAATGAAGTAATATAGAGTTGAATAGTGTAATATAGTGTTGTGCAATGTGTAATACAGTGGAAAAGCATCTATTACACCCATAATAAGCTTTACTATACCCTAGCTAAACTATAGTTGAGTTGATGTAGCTAGCAAACTGGCAAGCTACAGTAGGTTCACTTGCAGACAGCATTATATCATATATCACCATTTTTGCTGTTTGCTGTTTCACATAATGTGAATCTTCACATTTTTTACATCGTGTCATTGAGTTTCATGAAAAAAGGACCCAGAGAAACATCCAAAATGACCTAAAATATCTTTTTACATTGACTTCCATTTAAAGTTAAGAAGGTTTTTTCCTCTGCATACTGCAGAAGTTAACACAGTTAACACACGAGTGCATAAAGACATGGCATAAGCAGATGTCATAAGCTGTCACAAGTTGTCATGACAGATTATATCCAGTAATAAATCAGTTACCATCACTGCAGGGCTGCCACATCCCTCACATTAGCAGTGAGACTCGCGCTACACTTGCCGTTTCTCACGCATTCTTAACGATCCCTCACTCACCTCACTCCGGATCTCACTGATTGAACACACTCTGGAGCGCCAACGGCAGCTCTCTGAGCGAGGTAAGCTCAGCCAGCCAGATGATAAACAGATACTGCCACCAGGGGCGCCGTATATGGGGAGGTTAAAAGTTAGGAAGATTGTAAGGGCCTGTGATTGACAGGGTTGTAAAATATCTTTTTTTAATACCTTAAAACGTCATATTTCATATTTGAATATTTAATTATTAACCCAAACTTCAATTAATCCAATAGTCTGTTTAAGTCCACTCCCAAGATCAATTATTTGAAGTTTATTAGGCAAACCACACCTTCATTAGTTCTGCTGCCCAAAAATTCAAGGATGTGCCAGCAAGTATTTTCATTTGTGATTAATCAGAATTAATAACAGGATATTGTTGTAATCAGTGTCTTTAAACTGTTTAATAGATTCACATCACTAGTTATTATACATAAAAAGTATATACATATATTTGTCTAGTAACAGGACAGCACTGAAGAAGCTCACACGTGTAAAAATCCACCCCCAAAATATGACACAGAATAAACTGATGACATTAAAATCAGACAATATTTGTTATTATTATTATTTTTTTATGCATATTGCAGCTGAACTCATCATATGTGCATGTATAAGAGAACATGCGATTGAAGGAAGTATGCATCGAGTCCATTGCCATATGAGTGATAGCTGATAATGCTGGGGGAGTTCTGGCACTGACAGGCCGACGACTGGCTATTGAAAAATGGAAGCACTACGTGTTGCTCGCAGAGCACCACTTTCATTTCGCAGGGGTCGAGGCACCAATTTTTAAAACCATCGCTTTATTTACTCCACGATGGCAGAAGTAAAGGTGGACAGACAATCTGCGCTGTGTATCAGACAAATGAGCACAGAGTCAGCTGATGGAAACAGTAGAAAATTGTTTTCTCCCCACCAACCTCCCTCACTCTCCCTCTATGTCTCTCTGTTTTTTCAGGCTTGTTACCTTTTTGTATTTAATAGCCGTTTCCAGTGCTGGATTTAGGTAAGAGCAATGTAGGCAGTCGCCCAGGTCTGCATCTTACAGACTACCACACTACAAAAAAAGTGGGTCACATCACTTTGTTGAAGCAGGGGCCCTGATTGGGTCTCAGGATATTAACCCCCCCCCTCCCACCACACACACACACACACACACACACACACACACACACATACCTGGCCATGTGTTCATCCACCTGTTTTGTGCCCCCTCCCCCATGTTTCCCACTTTCTCCTTACTGTTTCCAGGTGTTCCAGTATTTACATTTATGGCACTTATCCAGAGCGACTTCCAGGGTTACTCATATTACAGAGGTGGGTCAGTGTAGTGTTAAGAGTCTTGCCCAAGGACTCTTATTGATGTAGCGCAGCATAGTCACCCAGGCCAGGAATCGAACCCCAGTCTCCCACATGTGATCTGGGAGCTCAGTGGCAGGTAGTGGTTTTATCTGTTGCTCCACGCCCACCCCTCTTGTTATTGTTACCAGTAGTGTATTGTTCGCTGTTTCTAGTGTTTATCTGTAATCTGAAGTTGTTGTTGAGTCCTTATACCAAACAATCTTTCAAGCAATTTCATTGTTGTGGGTTTTTTAATTGTACTTCGGGAAACCTGGCCCAACAACAGTTACCGGGACCGGTGAAGGTTTTAAGAGTGAATGTAATTATTAATTTTATCAAAATCTATAATGAATAAATTATACAAGAAATGTCTGATTAACTTCAAACCTGAACACCCAAAGAACACTATTAAGAGTTAGCATAGCATTATGCTCTTAATGACAGTGACAGAATAATAAACAATGCAAACCAGTAAGCTAAACCTCATGATGGTTTAGCTTACTGGTTTGCTACACATTACACGGTTGGATTTATCAATGGTACTCAATAAACAGAGTTACAGGATACAGTTGGGTAATGACTAAAGTAATGAGGCTATACCACAGATACAAGAGGTTAATGCTATATATAACACCTATGTATAATACCTGTAGATTAGAAGAGGAAAGATCAGTATAGCAAATAGCATAGCATAGAGAAAGAGAGAGGGTGAGAGAGCTAGAGCCAGGGAGAGGGTTTTGGGGTTCCTTGTGAGGAGTCCCATGTGACCTACCCCTCTAAGAGATAGTTATCTTGTGTGTTGCTAGTGTTGCCTAGCATTGTGTAACGCACATATTACTTGATGGCAATGGTCAAAAGCTGATCTGCACCAAGAGCCAAGTACGGCTCGGCTCGACCTGCCACCCCTTAAGAACCACAGAAGACGAGCGTCCAGACTTTTTCTGTCCTGCACCAAAGTGGTGGAACAAACTTCCCTTGGGTGTCCGAACAGCAGAGTCCAACCTAGGCTGAAGACCCTCCTCTTCCAAGAGTACTCAGGTGAAGAGAAGAGTACTATGGTCTCCATATTGACTTGTGTCAATATGTCTAAGAAGTATCTTTGAATTTTTAGTCTATTTAAACTTGCTGAGGTTATTCTTGAGTAAACAGTGAAGCTCTTTTGTAAGTCGCTCTGGATAAATGTAAATGTAAATGTAAATATTACAACCCCTGACTGAGTGAACACCCCCCTTTTAGGGTATGCTGTTGGGGGTTAGACAGAGCAGGAGGGCAATAACCAACAGGTGAGCTCTCTCCAGCACCAAACAGAAAGCAGCAAAGCAGCTACAGGAACATCTATGGTTGGTAGGTGAGACATGGAGGAGACTCTGTGGAGGCCTCGTAAAAAAAACTATTCAAGGAAATAAAAAGTAAATATAATACAATTGAAATGATAAAATAAAGGGAATCTAGTTTCATTCTTTTAAATAGCAGGATTCTCAGTCTTTGCTAAATACACTGTGAGTAATGGCAGACTGTCTTTAGATATGAGAGAGTTTCAGACTTTAGTCTTTTGACAGAATCTTCAGAGTCTTTTCTAGAACGTCTACTAATGTGTGATTAGCAAAAGGTGTGTGTTGTGTATAATATTCACATGCCTTTCACAGCTGTGTTGATGGCCAGGCCTGTGTGTTAGCCTGTGTTCTCTTGTTCTGGTGCTTTGGGCACCTGTGCTTCTTGTTCTGTTTAGTTTTATTGAAGTCTGAAGATAAAGCCTCGCATTTACATCCACACTCCTCGCAATCCGTGACAGCCCCCGAAGCCTGAGGTAAGGGGAGTAGGAGAATCTATCAAATAGCACACCTCAAAGTTTGCACAGGGGCCCCGGGTGGTCCAGTGGACTAAGGCACTGTCACTGGGATCAGAGGATTGCTGGTTCAAATCCTGTTCATGCTGTTAGCCATCAGCAGCCAGGGTCCCTGGGAGTGCACAATTGGCCTTGCTTTCTCTAGGGTGGGTAGATGTTCTCTACTGGAGGATTATTTTTTTTCTCCTAATTCCACTTTTACTTCACTGCAGATTCTGGATGAGTTTAATACTTTTACTCTGTTACACTGTTTGTTTATGTGCTGCATCGTTACTTGCTACAATTATAAAAACAGTACGGATCATTTCACACCCACACCCACATTATCACCTCCACAGCGCTAGATGGCGCCGTCACCGGGTTCGAAGAAGCCGCCTCAACACTGATCAGAACAGGCGATCGAGCCGTGAGCGAGCATGCTGCCGTTCTTCCTCTCACTCCGCTGCTGCAGTGAGGACACTAATGCTAGAACTCTGTTAGTTTATCTCCAGATGGAAGAAGAAGAACCATCAGAAGAACCACCTCCATCTTCACCTCCTGCAAATACTCGTATGTGTCCGAACGGCCTGAGCTCTTTCAGCTGTAGTTGAGTTTACAGAGAGTGAAGCTCAGGGGTTTGAGCTGCTCCTCACTGGTTTTACAGATGAAGCTCTTGTATGTGACGGGTCGAGTCAGGTCTGTTCAGCTCTCTCTCTCTTTTGGGCGAGTTTGTTTAGAGAGTGAACTGAAGACTCGTGTTCATGAACTCTGTCTTCTACAGTCCTGTCCTTCTACTACAGCCAGAGGAACTGAGACAGGCCTTAAGTCTGAGCATCTGAACTAATAGAAACACTGATACCCAAACTTTTGACTGCTAATTGCCAATCCAAATTAAATAAATGTATATTTTAAAATGTGCATTATGCAATGAGTTGTTTTTTTTTTTTTCAAAAGAGAGGGTGTTGGGATGTAAGTGCTAAAGAGGGGCTGTGCCCAGTATGTCATACAAGCTAGAACTGCCATCGTCCGTTTCACACCCGAAATGAACTGCAAAAAAATGGTCCAGTATAATTGTCCAATGGATAAAAATATAGTTTAAAATAATAAAGTTTTGATATAAACAATCACAAAATTAAACAATATAAAATAGAACATATTGAGATAAGGAAAAAATCGATATATAAAAAATAAACACCAATCCACCATAACATTAAAACCAGTTAGGTGAAGTGGGGAAAAATGGATTATCTTCATCCACAGTGTCTCTTTTGGTTGGTGTGGCGCAACAGATAACACCATTATCTGCCAGTGAGCTATTGCACCATGTGGGAAATGGAGGGTTCAATTCCCAGTCTGGGTGACTGTGCTGCGCTACACTAATAAGAGTCCTTGGGCAAGACTCCTAACACTACATTGGCCCACATCTGTAATACGAGTAACCTTGTAAGTCGCTCTGAATAAGAGCATCAGCTAAATGCCACAAATGTAAATGTACATCTTTTCAAGGGGTGGATAGACGACGGGTTCAGAACATCATCTCCAAAACATCAGGCAGGGCATTTCTGGTATGCAATGGTCAGTACCTACCAAAAGTGCACCAAGAAAGGACAACCGGTGAACCTGCAACAGGGTCACAGGCACCTGAGCGTCACTGAGGAGATAACTTACAGGACTTAAAGGATCTGCTGCTAATAGGGCCAAATACCACAAGGCGCCTTCAGAGGTCTTGAATGGTCAGAGCTGTCGCGGCAGCACAAGTGGGCCCTCCTCAACATTCAGTTCGGTTCGGTGCGTATTGTTTAACAATCTGAGAGGGATCACCATGATGAGAAAAACACAGTGTGACTCAAACCTCAAAACAAGTCTAAAGTAAGTATTCGTACACCAGCAGCTGTACAGCGGGTGACACTGATGATACGGTGTTATGGTGTTCCAGTGCGTAGCTCATAATCAACATGTCTGCTTCAGCACCTATTCAGAGACAGTTGTCTGTGGGCGGTTTCTATGAGGGGGAAAAGGTATGATTTCGGTTTATAAGGCATAATCCATGTGTGAATGAGAGCAAAGTTGGCTCTTCCTTTGTTCATTAGGGAAGAAAAACAGAGTATATATCAACTTGACACTAACAGAAGTCGCGTGTTGTGGCGTAATTAATCACAGCCTGACAGAGTCTCACATCTAATGAGCATCTAAAGCTGAAAAAAGCTGATCATGAAACGCTTCACAAATACCCATCTAAAAAATGTATCATGACTGCTGCGTACTTCTGAATAAACTTTGGGAACTGGATGAACTCACTGCCAGCTGTTCGCTAAATATTTGCTGTTGCGTTGACCTTTCAACAGACGGCCTAAATAATAAGGCAGAGCAAAGAAATGTCAGTGGGGTGATAAAAAGATATTTAAAAAATCACTAATTCAATTTTGATGTCCTCCAGATGAGTATAATGGCTATTTCTAAGAGTCCGAATCATGCAGAGACAAATTTGCTTGGAAAACAGAGAGAGTACTGTATATAAACACTGTGGGTATTAATGCACACCATTTACTCCAACTGTCCACATTTATAAAATCTACCGCACATAAAAACTACATCTGTGGACCCCGGGTGATCCAGTGGACTAAGGTACTGGTTCGAATCCCGGTCATGCTGCTAGTCATCGGCAGCCGAGGCCCCAAGAGAGCACAATTCTCCAAGGTAGGTAGATGGCGCTGGCCGTCACTGGCATCTGCAGACTGGCATGTTGGAGCTGGGTACGCCATGCTGCCCTCCAGGCACGTTGGTTGCCCAGCGTTGTTGCACCGGCGAGCACCGGGGGCGTGAGCTAGTCTGGCCTCACTGGTTTCGGGGGGAGAGTACGTACAGGTTGAGTAACTGCTGTAGTTAAAATGAATTCAGACACACTATATGGACAAAAGTATTGGGACACTTGCTTACTCTTTGTTTTTACTGGAGTATTACTGGACGTGGCGAGCAATACGTTCAACTGAGAATACATCAACCATAACATTAAAACCACTGACAGACTGATGATCTGGTTTCTGTGGCTCTGGTCAAGAGGTGGAAATATTAGGTAACTGGTCAGTTCTTGAAGGTGATGTGCTGCCAAGGTTCTAGACGACTGGGTCAGAACATCTTCAAAACATCAGTCATGTTTTGTGGGATGTTCTCAGTATGCAGTGGTCAGTGCCTACCAGAAGTGCTCCAAGGAAGGACAACCATTAGACCTGCAAGAGGGTCAAGGGCACCTAAGGTTCTTTTAATGTTCATGGAGGTCCCACCTCACAGCCTACAGGACTTGCTACAAGATGTGCTGCTAATGTCTTGGTGACAGATACCACAGAACACCTTCGTAGGTCATGTGGAGTCCATGATTTGATGGGTCCAAGCTGTTTTGGCAGCATGATGGTTTAATGTTATGGCTGATCGGTGTATTTTATAGTTTAACGTGACAGAACAGCAGAAGGAGACTGTAGAAGTGCTTCCTGTCGTGCCTTTATGACTCAAATTCAGGTTGCTGTAGCTGTAATATCCCACTGTGCTTTACTGCCTCCACTGTTTACATTGGTACTGTATGTTGCAGTGATTCCTGGGGACATGCACAACCTTTGCTTTGAATGAATGCAGGGTGTGTGAAGCAGCCCTTTATCGCTCGCATAAGCATGGTAAAAAGCAAGAATAGCACAGCCCTAAGGGATAAAAAGAGGTTGGGAAATGCTCGTGTAGAAATGAATTGCGAATGTTTTCGGTACATAAAGCCACACAAATGTTGTACGCCGGCCTCCGGGAGAATAGAGTCAAATACAATAAAAAATCTGGAATATCACCCACTTTAGGGGGAGCTATGGAATAGCTTGGGAGTTTGGGATGTCAGAAGCTCCCATAAATTCTACCCCTATCTTCTATGTCCATGATGAAGTTCTCCCCCCAGTTACTCAATCATATCTCTCATAGTCATAGCTCCACTTTATCAGATGTGGTCTAGTCTTCTAGCTCAAAGCAGAACCCATCTGGACTTCAGCCCGTTCAGTTTATGTGTCTCTCCAGAATGTCAAATTTACAGGAGAAGGGAAAAAAAACTCTCAATGGAAGTCAATAGAAAAAGATTTAATTCAAAGTCATTCTGGAGCATTTCTACTGGTCCATTCATCATGAAATTCTGACACAGTGTAATCCGAGACAACTCCCAGATTCAAATAATGTCAAAAACGGAGATACAAGGTTTAGGTCAACACCAAAATGCTGGCAAATACACTGCAAGTCCAAATATTTGTGCACATTGCTTCTAATGAATGCATTCAACTACTTTAAGTTGCACTATTACTGATGTGCTAATAGATGTGCAAATGCACACACACACAGCTTGTCTAGTCCCTGTAGAAAAGTACTGCCAATACAATAGGACTCTCTGGAGCAGATCAACAACATGAACCACTCTGATACTGCTCAACATTCTCTGCTCTCTATAAATCCTCTCGGAACTAACTCTCTCTCTCTTTTTACCTTCTCCGAGTAAATGGCCACCCAGCCCGACCTGCTGGAAGATTGCCCGCTGAGGTCCCATCTACCTGCGTCAGACCAGCTGCCACCTACCAGTCCAATCAGCAGGCCCCCCACAAACCACCACCCATACCAGACCAGCGGCTCACCCTCCTACCACTGCTACCTGTTTATTGACCATGTTAAAACCTAAATGTACTCGTAACTATCTGCCGCTATTAATATCACCACTATTAACTATCTGCTGTATCTGGTTTGGTCATTTTTATCAATAATTAATAAATAGTTCTGATCAGAGGAGGACGGGTCGGGTCCCCCTTGTGAGTCTTGGTTCCTCCCAAGGTTTCTTCCTCCAGTTCTGAGGGAGGTTCTCCTTGCCACTGTCGCCGTTGGAGCTCACTGGGAGTCTTTAATCCTTCATGTCTTACGATATTTCTTCTTTCTTCTTTGTCTCTGTCTGTTATTAATTACTAATGATGTAAAGCTACTTTGTGACGACAACAGTTGTAAAAAGCTATACATTTAAATCTGACTTGACTTGACTTGACCTATTGGCACCATGCTGCCTAATAATGCCAGGCATGGGCTAGTAGAGGGGTATAAAGCCCCCCAGCATTAAGGAGCTGTGGAGATGTGGAAGAGCTGTGTTCTCTGGAAAGATGGATACTTTTGGGATGAGGAGTTGGGGAGTTGGGGATGATGAGGTGGGGTGGCAATTATCATCCAACATCCTGACCTCACTAACGCTTTTGTTGCTGAATGCAATCAAATCCTCAGAGCAGTGCTTCTTTAAAATCTAGTTGAAAGCCTTCTTCTCTGGACCGTAGAGACAGTTACTCCAACAAAAGCAGGAGAAACTCTTTTTAATACCCTTGATTTGGGAAGAAAGAATGAATGAGCATTTATTTATTTATTGAAACTATTGTTATTGGATAACGTCCCAGTGTGAAGCGATTCACATTTTATACTTTAAAAAAAAAGAATAAAATCTATTAAATGACTAACTGTTGCCAGATATTATTCAAATTTAATTGGACTACATGAAATAAGAATTGTGCTTTTGTAGACTTCACTAATTGCCTTAAAAATACCCTAAATTGTCTTAAACTTAATTGACTGATGGTCAAAGGTCTCTGAGCCGGAACCAAACAACAGTCATAAAAGTATACAGCATAATGGGCATAATTAATTGATAATCGGCCAAGTTTGTTATAATTGCTTTCGTTCATAGTTGGCGAGCGTTTGTCAGCCGAGGAAAGACAAAAAAAAAAAAAAAAAAAAAGTCCTGGCAGGAAAAATACGATGGGTTCTTTGTCCAAATCACAGCGAGTCCAATGTTTCAGACCATCTACAACAGAAAGAAGAGCAAGTCCAGTGGTAATGGGGGACTCATGGAGAGACGGATTGAAGAATGGATGGATTTTGCTGTCATGAAGAGTTAGGATTAAACAGTGAGCTTAGGCAGAGGGGATGATTGACACAAATCTGAAGACAATTCTCGGGGGGGTGACCTGTTGAAAGAGTGTGGCAGGCACAGTGAGAACAGTATTTACTGGATTGTGCCCTGTGATGGATTTGCAGGCTAGCGACAGGAACGGGTCTGAAAAGCCATATGGCGGAATGAGATGCATATCCACTCAAGCCTCATAGACAAACCTGCCAGCGATCACACCATCCTCTATACTTGTCTGCCAGCATGGATAAAGCACGGTTATAGGGGCAGCTCACATTCAGCCAGGCCCGCTCAAAACGTCCGTCTGAAAGCTATTAGAGGAGGATAGGTAGAATTCTTTCTCCAGGAAACACCGGAGAGTGTGTGGTAATGGAGAAAGTGTGCCCTGAGAGATTGCCTCCGCAACAGATTGCTGAGGTCCTTATTCACAGCAGCTATTAACCCTCAGAAGTTGAAGTTAGCAGTGTTGATAACTGAAGCAGGGGGTAATCTGGAATGACTTCCCACTCACAGCTCATTGAGCAAACTGTGTAAATGAAAGTGTGGGGGAAAGTACAGTGTTAAATAGGGGTGTAACGATACTAGGGATCCCAGGTCCTTATCCTGATCCAGGCATATTTTTAATGGATCGGGTTTTGGCTATTTTAAATCCAATTTGCAAGTCTTCGTTTTAATCACGGTTTTAAGAGCCCCCTGTGGTGTCCTCAAGGCGTCATTAGCGGACACTATAGCCAAGCCGGCTGCAGCAGCAGTGCGGACGTTCTCAGAAGGTAAATAAAGGAGTTGAGGTTCTGCAGTGTGATCGGATCGGTATCAGCTGATACTCAGCATTAAGAGACTCGGATCGGATCAGGGGGCAAAATGACCTGATTGGGAAATCTCCAAATGGTACACAACCATTGTAATACTCCATTAAGTAAATCAAATTCCCACAGTGCCAAGCAAATCCAAACTTTACTTGCTAATGGCTTCAGCTAGCTAAAGGATTCCAGGTCCCACATTACATTGGTCAACCTTTCTCCAGCACATGAATACCTATGTGCCCTGAGCACACCATTTATTCTCTGTATGACTGCATGCACTGTGATGTCCGTATCAGGACAATTAAGTACATGTACCGTCTGCTGGAGCAACAGCAAACATAGTCAAGTAGAATTCTTGGTGGTCTGTGATGCAGTGGTCTGCGGTGCACAGATGAATAGATGGTGCTGGTGCCAACACACTGCTGTGGGCCTTTTCTTTGTGTACTAATTCTAAGTTGGTTGCATTTGACTGTTTTAATAAAAATAAAAATGTATTACAATGTGCAGAACGTCTGGGAAAATGAAAGTAGCAAAATCTAATTATTATTTTTTTTAATTATCCCCTTAAACAGATTGTGGGCCACCAGAAGTGTTAATACAAACTTCTAGGACCAGAGAGTAGCCCCACCAGTCTGTACAGAAGTCCCAGCAGTTACTGGGTAATACACCTTAGTGTGTAATAAGCCTTTCTGCATGAAGGAGTTTAGGGTTCACAAGGGTTCACATGTTCAATTTAAATAATGTCAAAGTCAACTTATTTCTAGAACACTATAGGACTACAGGAGCCAGACAACATGCTGTACCATTTAAAATAAACAGCGAAGACTTAAAAACAGTAGGGATGCACTGAATATTCAGCAACCGAACTCATTTGAAAATAAAAAAATAATAATATATATAAAATGTCGGCTGTGTGGAAGCACAAGTGTCTGAGAATGACCCGAGAATGGTCGTTTGCAGAGTTACAGCATTTTAAGTTGAATCTGTCACTTTATCACAACCCGAACAGTGTGCAGGGAGTATGAGAAAGACACGGCAGTGGCAGCAGTGGTCCCAGCACATCCTCCCAGTCCCAGCACACCCACTCCATCTGTGGCTGACGCCTTTGAAAAGGCCAAAAAAAAGGCAAAGAAAAAAAAAATTCTTTTATTGCAAGTTTAGTTATGTTGTGGTTTGTTGGTTTGTCTCCTGGGATGCTAAACATGTTCAGTGTTCAATACATATTTTTAAATTTTTGAAAAAAGTGGCAAAATGAATTAAAAAAATAAATGTTCGGTATTCAGCCAAATGTTTCCTTAGTTCAGTTTCGGACAAAAACATTAATTTCAGTGCAAGCATAAAAAATGACAAATAAAATATAATCAAATAAATCTTGACTGGATATGGAAGTTATTTGGAAGACAATTTAAGAGGATTTCTGTAGGAATTTAAGCCTGAGAATATAGATAAACTACACTACAGATATTTAGCCGTTCCACAGTTTTGAGTCAGATCCAGAGAAAGCTCAGTCACCCACAAAGCTCTGCCGCCAAAGATCTGTCAATAAAACTTACACAATAATACATAAGGATCTTAATAAGGTAGAAATACTAGTATTTCCCACCCCTGAACAAAAGGAGTGAAGCAAGGGTTAGAGGTCCCCTTGCCTCCTCATTAATTAAATGAATCTTCAGCATTATGAGTTCTGCAGCTCCTTGAAGCGAAACCAGTGTGACCAAAATGATTCACTATTACTTTTCTTGGCACACTTGGCAATTGCAATCACTATTTACCGTTTAATTAACGGCAAACGGGAGTGAATGGAACAGCCAGGGCAGGGTACGAAACTCTCGACTGTGCTGTGAGCTTTTCTTAGCGGTGTATTTTTTATATACCGCTTTTCACAAAGGATGTCACAAAGCAACTCTGCAGAGATCTTTTGAGCAAATCCAGAGTTTTTTCTTCTAGGGTTTTTTTTTTTTTAGCAGCAGCGGCATATCCATGAACCCCCCCCCCCCCCCCCCCCAGCCCCCTTCCCATTTTCTCCCACTGTGAACTGTCTATTTTTGAGCTGAAAGATAGGAGCTGTTCAGGGCCAGGATAGTAATGCTAGCTAAGGTAGCTTAGCCTTAGCATTTGTTTGTTTGTTTATCTGTGTGCCTTTCTCCATGTAAATTTGAAGTTGCGTGATCTACTGTGGCTTTCTGCGTGTTAATATGGCTTTAACTGAATGTAGTTCTGTCAAATTGCAGCATGGAAAAGTGTTCAGAGTCCTGTGTGGGTCAACGCGAGGTGCCGGCACCCATGTGCATGCCTACATTTACATTTACATTTAAGACATTTAGCAGACGCTCTTCTCCAGAGCGACTTACAAAAGTGCTTTGCTATTTACCCAAGAAAAACCTCAGCTAGTTTGAATAGACTAAAATTTAAAGATCCTCTAAGTTTAGACTCTACTAAACACAATTCAGTAAGGAGACCACTCTACTATTCGCCCACGTACTCTCAGAAGAGGAGGGTCTTCAGTCTGGGTTTGAAGAAAGTTAGTCTTCCATTCGGACACCTGGGAGAAGTTCGTTCCACCACTTCGGTGCAGGACAGAAAAAGTCTGGACGCTCGTCTTCCGTGGATCTTAAAGGATGGCGGGTCGAGCCGAGCCGTACTTGAATCTGGAAGGGCTCTTGGTGCAGATTGGTTTTTGACCATCGCCATCAAGTACGGAGGGGCTGGCTGGTCCAGTCTTGGCTTTGTTGGCCAGCATTAAAGTTTTGAATCTGATGCGGGCAGCAGCAACAGTGAAGAGAGAACGCAGCAGTGGAGTGACATGGCTGAATTTAGAAATGTTGAAGACGACCCGTGCCGCTGCATTCTGGATAAGCGGATAATAACAATAAAAAGCAAAACAGGAATAAAAACGACAATAAAACTAAACTGAATTAAGAAAATAATGATAAAGAGAACGATGAGTGAGTGAGATGATAAAGTCCTGCAGGTAAACAGTCAGAAGCAGAGTCCTGCAGCGAGGTAAGCATGAATCAATGCAAGGCCCAGAGCAGGACAGCTGGCAGGAGGGTAATGGAGAGCCAGGTCAGGCAGAACCAGGATGGAACAGTCAGAACTGGGCATCTCAATACATGAGAAAGGGACAAAAAACCCATTAGGGGTTAGGAGGAGTGCAGTAAATTTTATGGGGGGGAGTATTATTAGGCATTATAGGATCCAATAAATGGACTTGTAGGGGCAGCTCAGCACATAGGAGAGAAAAGAAAGGAGAAAATTCTGATGTGTTTAGGAGCTTGAATAGACACTGAAACCAATGGCTACAGTGGCACCTCCCTCAAAGCGCACCCTCATAACTCACCCTCCTCTGTTCGACACCGGATAGCACAACAGATAATAGTAATGCAACTGGAAGCCGTCGATCAGTAGAAGGCCCTGCCCCAACCAAGCAACACACCAGACCTCAATTCTTAAGGTTCTCTATGAAAGCAGAGAAAAGACCTGGTGCTACACTTATAGCAGATATTAGAGCAAATGCATGCAGCCACTTTCTGTCAAAGCTGTTCTGAATAAACTAAGACAGAAGAAAAGCCCTATTCACTGCTAACCTTCATGTCTAAACCGGGAAGCAGTGACCAAAAAATACACAAGAAACCCAGTAGTGCAACATTACAACATTTTTGTGGGTTTGGATCAAAGTGTTTTGCCTACGCTTGGGAAAATATGCCTATTTGTCTCACGGAAAGTTGATGTAGGAATTCCGCTCTGAAAGAACAGCTTGAAAAGAATCAGGCAGAGGCAGCCTGTGAGGCAGGAAGACACAAACAGCATCAGCTCGAAAAAAAGCCTCAGGAGAAAAAGTGGCATCGGGCCGTCCCTCCCCTCGGATTCCGCCTCCAAGACTCAGTCTGAGCAAATAAAAACGTCTTGGACCGAAACCACATTAACAGGGATGGAGGGGATAGATACTGGGCACATCAAAAAGCAGTGAGCTACCCCAGAGCAGGTTGTGCTAGGCAGGGTGCAGCCGACCATGTGCATGAAACTTGGTGCAAACAATGTTTTTGGCAGGCGACTGAGCTGGGGGACTGGGGCCTGGACTCAATGCAAAATACCTTAGAGGAGGAGGAGGAGGAGGAGGAGGAAGAGGAGGAATCAGGAACTGAACAGAAACGGGAGGACAGACTTTGCAGATCCGATTGGGCCAAGCCTCGTGCTCAACTACCTCGGCAGAGCCTCAGAGTATCAATGTATTGACGTCTTCATATAGAGGCTTCCTCAGCCCTGGGCCATTAAGGGCCTGCATGGTACAGAGAGCAGTGCAATTGGCAGGCCTGGGAACGAGCAGGAACAGACACGTACATGTAGGCACTCGTGCAGAGAGCAAAAAATGCTTTTGGGACAAACAAGGGCATGATCATTATGAGGCGAAATAAGGTAAAACTGCAAAGCTGCAACAGGAAGCAGATAATAGCTCATAAAGCAGCATGATGCTGCGTAATTTCTAATCTAGCATTAGCATCCCTACCCAACCTCATGCTCCAGAATACAGAGTACTGTTCAGAGGTTTTCGTCTCTAAGCACATTATTTAGAAGCATTTCTCTCAGCAGTGAGAGAGTTTTTACTGTAGAAGCTCCAGATCTCATTAGAACATATGCAGTTAAACGTAAATCCAGTAAAAAGGAGAAACACGAGCTTCTCATTCTGAAGAAAGAAAGTAGTGAGATCTTGTCGTTGAGCTAGTCTGAAGAACAGAGCTCGGTTCCTCCAGGTTTCTCCTGGACGCCCCCCAGTACAGCCAGCACAGCGTGGAGGATGTGTTCAACTCCATCAGCAGCAACAGCAGCAGCAGCTCACCTGATTTACCATCATTAAGCCCTGATTTACCACCAAACCAGGTGTTGATCTGAGGAGAACTCTAAATAATACTAGACTCCATGAGGAGAACTTCTAATGGAGATGTTCTAATGATGAACACAGTGATGGAGAACCACCACCACTTTAGTGTTTGTTCTAATCTTAGTGTTTTACTAACGAAATCAACACTCATGGCCCAGATAAGCAGGGGGCTAATACATTTGCACAGCCCTAAGTGTATTCACTTACAGGCCGGGGTTGAGGGAAAGTGAGAGAGATTGAGAGAGAGAGTGAGAGGGCGAGAGAGAAATTGTTATTGTTCGTAGTTAAATGACACTTGACTTTGCCGCTGTGTAGTCGCCTCGTCCGCTGTTATATTATTTTCTCAGGTAGGGGCTGCCTCGCCTCTCTCTCTTCTGCCGCCATTCCGTCAACCGCATGCCACAGTCCACCACATTCCTGGAAATGAGTTATGCAAATGGAAGTCTGCAACACATTGATATGTGAATGGCATCATGAGCAACTTCTCGTGTGTAGCAATAAAGGCTGACTGTCACGCAAGCAGGAGGTCACTTTCTCGAGGCTCGGCCCGCCCGACTCCGCGTGCAGTCGGAATGGGAAAGAGAATATTAGTGTAAATCACTGGCCTGCTGTCTCCTGCCCCTCCCTTTCAAGATGGTAATCTACTGTAAATCAATAAGGGCCAATGCCGGCTACTCGGCGCCTGGCCGACAACAGCTTAATTACTAGCCAGCGCAGGCCTTAAATCACCCCAACGAGATCGAATAAATAATGAGCGGTTTAAGCCGAGCTGTCTGAGGGGTCTCCGTCAGAATCGGCAAGCGCAAATGAACAGCAAATTTATGGAAATGCAACAAGCTGTGGAGGGAACACCCTGCGTTACAGGAGATAGATCAGGGGGAAAATATAGTGAGCGTGGAGTTGGGGGGGATGCCTGGAACCGTGCGTCTCATTGCCAAAGATGAAAGTTAATCTCTAGAGCCTTCAGCTGCTTAATTCCCTGGGAAACCTGAGTTATTTTCCTCTCTCTGCAACCGCTCGTATTATTTCCGTGTGCCCTGATAAGAACTGCTATGGTGGTCTGTGGTATTCCTCAGCAAGGCGCCTGGCTCTTGGTCACTGGCTGCTGTGGTTAGGAGGAATACTTAAAAAATGTATTTCATTACAGATTACTGATGACCTTCTAAAACATGTCAGTGGAACCAAACCACTTAATTACACACTGAGGTGTATTGCTCAGTAACTATAGGGTCTTCTGTACAAACTGGTGGGCTATTCTTTGGTAATAGCACTTTACATTTACATTCATGGCATTTAGCTGACTTATCCAGAGTAACTGACAAGGTTACTCGTATTACAGAGGTGGGCCAGCGTAGCGTTAGGAGTCTTGCCCAAGGACTCTTATTGGTGTAGCGCAGTACAGTCACCCAGACTGGGAATCGAACCCCAGTCTCCTACATGGTGTAATAGCTTACTGGCAGTTAGTGGTTTTATCTGTTGCGCCACACCAACCACTTTGTAATAACACCTCGACTCCAACATTATGTAATTCTGATCAAGCAGGAGCTGTGTTACTCTGCAAAACCCTCATATTGGGTCATAATTGTGTAAAACCCTTCCTTCACTTTGTGATTCCGTATCTCTCAGCTTGCCCAGAAATGCATGTGTAAAGTGTTTCCTTTAGTAGCGGCTCAAAACATGAATTACTCTTCCCGACTGAGTCCAGAAGCCAGAAATTCCAACTCTTGCATGATTACTGTTTTTAAATAAGTCTTTTTTAATTAATTCATGTTTTTAAAGCCATATATTTAAATAAAGGTCAAAGAAAAGCTTAGCATAGCTGCTCCTCCTTTATGCAATCTCTCCACCTCCACTGCTGGCGCTGTTTCATCATATTTTGCTCAAGACTATGTGAGGCAGCACTCAAAAACATACTACAGAATAGACATTAAATTATGAAACGTGTGACTGTAGGTCAATAAACCTACTTTAATCTCTTAACACAGAAAGGCTCAACACACAGGGACTTCTGTACAAACCGGTGGGGCTATTCTTTGGTAATAGAAGCTTGCAATAACACTTTCTGCCCGTCCGCAGGCCACAGGCTGTTTAAGGGATTAAGCATTATTTATGATTTTTTTTAAAAGATATAAAATCACTTATTGGGCGACAGAATTTTAATATGTAAAGACAAATGAGACAAAACAAGGATGAAAACAACTTGAACCAACTATTTGTTGTATGAGGTCCAACCAAATCAAAAATAAAGTCTCGATGAAGAAAGGTGCAGCATTCACTCTGTTTTCAATTAAATAAAGAAGTTCATCCGTGCCATGGAGCGAGTGCTGCACCTTTCTTCATGGAAACAAGGGAGACAACCAGCTTTGACAACCAGAGTGTAGCGGACTGTCAAACTAATAGTACGTAAGCCAAAATGCTTTAAAGTACCCCTAGATATTCGTCTGTTTGTGTATCCAAGCACATTTTCACATTTTAGAAATGTGTAAGCTAGCTGACCAACATTGAAAAACAGAATAATAAAGATAATATATACAGATAAATAAAAATAATGATTATATACTAATTAATAATAATGAATAATGAAAGAGTAATGAATGAATAATGTACAATACAATTGAGTATCAGCAGATATGACATTACTGAGTAAATGTGTGCATATATTGGTATTTCAGTAAAGTGTCAAGTGTCCAGGAGTGCAGATGTACAGGAGCTACAGTAAAGGGTAAACAGTGCAGATAGGTAAATCTATAATTAAACATAAGAGACTCAGTCCTCCTCCGTCACTGTTGTCGCACTGCTGAAAGGTTTTGACTACTTTGTACCAAAAGTCATTCCCATAAGAGCCATCTGTGATGGTGGTGATTAGACCCTTCGTGGTGAATTTCCCAAACACTCCAAGGTCAGCATTCTGCTTTGATAAAGAACCAGTTGACAAGTTGATTTAGTTTTGTTGGTCCAGCAGATCTGGAGCTTGAAGTTTGTCAAGTGGGCAGCAAACTCAATTTGCAGAACTCGTCATTGATTTTTCTTCCCCCCTTTTCCACACATTGGGAAATGATTTGTGGGAGCTTCTACCCCTTTTAAAACTGGGGCACATATTGTTTTTCACGGAGTGGAGTTTGCCCTATTGCTTCCGCTTCTGACAGGTTTATTGGGTAATGGTGGTGTTTTACGCTAAAAAAACTCCTGCTGGTTTATGCTACACGGCCTGCCGGGGGGGAAAGCACCTTCAATAAAACACATCCTCCTGGTTCGCACTGTCACGGCTGGCTCCCAGACGGTAACGGCAAACCACCTGATCCATTATTAACCCCTTGAATCCTAGGTTTCCTATTGAATTTTGAATCATTAATGCAGAAACTATTGTGGAGTCCCACAGGGTTCTGTCTTAGGCCCTATGAAACTGATACTGAGTGTAGTCGCTGAAGTGTGAAGGGTTAAACCCACATCTGTCCTCGTCTGCTACCTTTACATATGCTACTCTCCCCACCAAAACGTCAACAGCGGCTCCGGACTTGGGGTCCGGAATGGCGGCTTTTAAAAAATCATTTGCGTGAGCTCAGGTGACAGACGGAGACGTGCTAAGGGACACGGAGTTGCCTCTTCCTCCTGAAGACAGAAGGACAGAACAGCTGTTTCCTCTCAGGAGGCCTGCGCTGGGAGCAAGACGGTGTGCGCCGAGCGGAATCACGTCCCTTTTTGTATGCTAAATCGCAAACAGCGGGACTAGTAATCCTCCGCCACCGGACAAATGACCCCCATCAGCGGCGAGGTGCAATTAAAGCTTTACCAAATGATACTCCCCTCGCCCTCTGCACTTGACCTGAATTTAAAGCAGCAGTCGTTAGGCGAGCGCTCCTCAGGCTTTTCATATTGCCCTCCCACAAGCTCATTGCACCCGGGGAAAATGAGGAACCTTGTTGTGGAGCGTTATCCTGCAGGAACAAATAAAGTGTAGTGAAAAAGGGCGCCTTTCATCCACCCTGCGGGTCATTAAAAGCTCCCCAGGAAATGCCTCAGCCATGCCCTCGTTTATCCATTAATCCACTTTAATTAATTCTCTTTCATTTACCTTGGTTAGGAGGAATCAATACCACAGGTTTCACTTAATTTGACAAATGTTCTTTCTCTTAATCCCCCAGTGTCTTACAGGATTTGTGGGGGTCTCGCTTTAAAGTATGCTGGGTTCTTAATGAGTCGTGCCATCAGTCCACGAATACTTCCAAAAAGATTTGAAGCAAAGTGACTCTGCTACCTAATCACACCGCCTGTTTGGCCTGTAAACAAACCCCTAATGCAGCTGAAACTGCATACATAAATATACAGCACGGTACTTACTGTACACTCTTAACAATAAAGGTGCTACAGAGGGTTCTTTGGGCCGTACCATTTGCTCGTACCATTTATAAATTCCATAAGGAACCATTTTGTAAAAGAGATGGGAGTGTGAGGAACCTTTAAAGTGATAAAGGCTTCTTAACCTACATGCTTCTTCATGGAACCAAAAATGGTTCCTCTAAAGCATCGCTCTGAGAACCCATTGAAGCACCTGTATTTTTAGGAGTCCAAGTAATGGAAAATGCCACAATGTTTGCTGTTTTGGCACTACTCCAGCACAATCTGCTTAAACTGTATCAACAAAACAGTAACAATAAGAATCAGGTTAAAGTCTGCACAAATATTTCGTGCAATGAACCATAATAATAGCACTCCTACAGAAAGTGGTGGTGGTTCTCCATCACTGTGTTCATCACTAGAACATCTCCAAAGTTCTCCACATGGAGTCTAGTATCTAGTTCGCCTTGCACTGCTCGAACCTCGCTAAAGTCATGTACTGAGTCTCTTCATTTTTTCATGGGTGTGTTTGTTTTAGGCGTAACATGCAGTAATAAACCAATCAGTGTGCCTCTCACCGTTCCCTTTAAGAGCCAGGAGCGGTCAGTCTGACCTTGGTGGGTTGCTATTTCAGTGGTGTAAAGCGTGGGGGGGTGTACGAGCGTCAGGCTGCACGCGCCTGTGTTGACAATTCACTGCCAAGATAGCAACAAACGTCTGATTGACGTTGACATTTGCCTAGGCTGTTTTCAGTCAGCGCAAAGAGCCTGGGTATAAAGAGCTTGCCGAGCCTGGGTATTGAACCCACAACCCTGTCATCAATAGCCCAGAGCTCTAACCGCTGAGTCAGCACTGCCCCCTACAGCACAGCATAGTCATCCACACTGGGAATCAAACCCCAGTCTCCTACATAGCGTGGCAGCACATTGCCATGTACTGGTATTATCCATTGCATCACACCATACAACCATGTTTTAAAGGTTCTTTCTTGAACCACCTACAAAAGGTTTTCCATCCATCCAAAGACTACTTAAACTCGGCAGAGCATCTACGTGGTTCTAACTAGAACCATTACCTTCACTAAAGAACCTTTTAACAATATTTACATGGGCTGTATACACTCTTTAAACAATGGTTCTTTAAGGGGGTCTCAGCTAGTAGCAGTGGTTCTTTAAAAAACTGCAATGACTCAAAGAACCACTTGGATGCATGGATGGTTCTGTGGAAACGTAAAAGTTAAAAAGGCAAAAAAAAATTTGTTGACAGTCCTGTGTAGCAGCTGGGTCCAAGTCTGGAAATGCCTTAAGTTTAGAACCCACAGCCATGTCGTTGCATTTCAGGGCCTTTCCTCGTCCTGTCTTGCCTTCACTAAGTGATGTGAATGCCAGTGGATGGCATTCCATTTTTTTGGTCTTGAAAGCCTCATGGTTTAGCATAGCATGTCCATAATTATGTCAGTGTCTAATTATATATGGGCTACACTGTAGATACTCCACTCAGTGGACTGGAGGTTTAATCAGGGATTTGAATATTCTACACACTTAGTGGGGGTTCCTAGTTAACAAGACCACGTGGTGCACTGCTGAGGCTGCTCCCTTCTGACCCACATGTTTTATATAACTTGCATAACTTATATAACGCAGACACTAGAGGATCATTTTCACAGAATTCTCTCGTTTCTGCTTTATACAGAGCACCTTACAGTTACATCAGGAGTGATCTATTAAAGGACAGCACTGAAAGAACAGCATTGAAATTAAAGTAAGTAAGGTTCCATACTTGGGGAACAGGAAAGCTTTTCATCATGTCTTTGGCATGGTCTCTGTTCCAGGCAGCCTGAATGGCTGAGAGTCCTTTGCCTCAGTGTTGGCAGTCAGTTAATACACATGGAAATATCTGTGTGAAAGTTGACTTGCTTCTATGTTACGTTTGAATCAGTCCTGCTGTGGCTGGTTTCTAATGCTCATGCCAAAAGCTAGTAAAGCGGTATTTAGCGAACCATATCTACATACATTTCCATAATAAATGCATTATTGATCACATTAATTCAAACTAAATTCCATATTAATCCATAAATAATATGCACATATTTTGAGTACAAAATGAACACAACTGCAGATACACACTACAAAAATAATTGTGAGATATGAAGTGATGAACAGTAGATTTTATTAATGTTTATTATTTAACATACTACATTTTAAGCTATTGTTTATATAGCGATGATGATGATGATGATTATTATTATTATTAATAATAATAATAATAATAATAATAGTGGTGGCTCAGTGGTTAGAGCTCCAGACTATTGATGACAGAGTTGTGGGTTTGATACCCGGGCTCGGCAAGCTGCCACTGTTGCGCTCTTGAGCAAGACCCTTCACCCTCTCTGCTTCCTGGTTGCTGGAGTTGGCTGACCACCGCTCTGGGTGTGTGTGTACTCACTGCCCCTAATTCACTAGTGTGTGTGTGTGTTCACTACCACAGATGGGTAAAATGTGGAGGACACATTTTGCTGTACATAGTTCAGTGACAAATACCTGCATCTTTACCTTTAAATATGTATCAAGCATTAAATTCTTCAAACATATACTACTAAGAACCATAGAATGTGCCATAGAATGTCATACCATATTTATCAGGAATAATGAGAGTGTGGTATATGGAAGTGATGATATGTGAACCTCAAATGAGAACAGAGCAGTAAAACAAGTCCAACAAGTCAAAACCTCAAAATTGTTACATTACAGTCTTGTTACATCATCTACACCCCAGAAATGATCATAAACCCCGCCCACTAGCAAAAGACTTGATGCCAAAATGCAATGGCCGTGGGCCCCTGAGTGATCAAGCAGAATAAGGCACTGTCACTATGACCAGAAGATTTGAATCCAGGTGACCAATTGGCCTTATTCTCTCCAGGGACGGTAGATAGTAGATGGTAGATGGTACACCACCCCACACACATCAATCCAGGGCACTGGTGTCTGCTGGCCGATGCACCAGAGTCGAGTACACAACTTTACCTCCAAGCGTGTTGGTTGCCCATTACGGCTGTGCTCACCCTCCCAGTGCCGGGAGCATTGCCTGTGATAGGGGGAGAATATGTACGGGTTGAGTAATTGGTGATCCCTGTTTAGTCAGTTATCTGAAATGAGTAGCACATCACCTCCAGACTCGGGCTGCTACTAACCAGCTCTTGTGAGCGCAGTCTGCCCTGTGCCAGTGTCTGCAGCAGGGAACCTCAAACTCGCAAAGTGAAGTAGCTAAGCCGGGGAAGTGAGCAGATATCTACACTAGCTGACTGTCTACAATCTCTTCAGCTACCTAACTGCACGTCATGTGGTAAGCTACCCAGCTAAAAAGTTTTGTCAATGGGTTCCACGTTGGCCCCACATATGGATGCCCACCATGGTGAGTGATGGGACCTGGAGGGGTTAAACATGGGCCTCATTTTGGGTTGTACACTGCATTTAAGCCCTAGATGGGACGCATGTGAGATTAAGATGGACTGTTACAATGGGGCCCAATTGGGAAGTCTAAATGTATGTACAAAGCCACCCACAGAACAATGCCTACCTGGAACTCACCTAGGCCATGTTGGCTGGGTGTGGTATATTGCTATTCTGCATGGACCTTCAATCAATCAGAGCAGAGCTCATTCAGGAGCCCACCATAAAAGTAAAATGAGTGTGTTTTACTCTGAAACAAATTTACAGGGTGGTAAATAGGTTTTTTCACCTCAACCAAAGTCACATACTTACTATTTATCCATCAAACAACAACGTAAATACTCAATAAATGCTTTGTATGGAACATTTAAGGATCAAGTGATATGAAATAAACCTAAACAGCTACAAATGCAGCTGTAGAAATCTCCAGAATTTAAAATTTAGAGTTTTTTAGCAGTTTCTTATTGAACAGCACACTCTGGAGCCTCCTTTTCTCTATTCTCTAGGGATGCTTGGACAAATCCTGTCACAGCCTTGCTGGGAGACTGTTGCAGTTAATTTCTCAATATGCACCCAATTATCAAAATGAGGGTCTAGGGCGAGCGACAATTTGCCACTGACACAATACGTAGCGATGAGGTTCAAAACCAGCAGGCCTATCCTTTAATGAAGACGTGTTAAACAAGTATCCTTGGCTCTTGGTGCACTTCACTCTCCTTAAGGAGAAAGGAAACAGCTCCTTCTGCGCTGGTCCCTCACGCAGAACGAAAGCGTCTTGATTTTAGAAGCTCAATCCTCGAAGTTATACATATATATATATATTTCTTTTTTTATTTTTAAATTTTTCTTGCTCCCTCAAAGCTTAAAAAGCCAGTCCCAAAGGTTTCAATTAGAAAAGAGTGAAGCATCCTAGTGTATTCACTCTAATAGTAAAGACTGATCTCTTGAGTGTTGGAGAAGGGCATTGAGAGAAGTGTTGCTCTGTTTCTAACTCGGGTTAATTGGGTTCCTCTCAGCTTTTGCCAGAGAGACGGAGAAAGAGGAAAGGAAGAATCCCTTTATTGTGAGGAGATATCGTTATCCAAGTGTGGAATTCAAATGTGTATTTGTCAGTTCAAGACACAGGCTTTAACATTGCACATGGGTTCAGAGGGGTGTCAGATACACTGGGAAAGTAAGGCTGTGTTGTTGAAGGCCCTGCTCAACCACTTTGGACTTCATTATTTCTCAGTGTGTACACAGAAGCCCAGGCCTTAGCCATGCTCAGCTCCTCTGGGAGTTGAAGTAAGGAACAGAGTCATTCCTCAAAGTCATTTCTCAGTTACACCGAGATTGGAAAAGTGACCTCAACTATGGTGGGATGTATTAGCATGTATGGAGACCTGGCATTTGAGGCACTTTTTTACTGGGGAAGTCGGACCATAACGAGCTACATGACATTGATATGACCATGACGCAAATGCATGACAACCAAAGGTGTCAGAAGTATTGATATTCATTACTCAGGTAGAAGTGAGTGGAGATACTAGGGTTTAAAAGACTTCTATAGAAGCTGAAGTATCAACTGAAGCTTTTTACTCCAGTAAAAGTATAAAAGTACTGGTTTCAAAACTACTTCAAGTAGAAAAGTAAAAGTAATGGAAATAAAAACAGGGGTCTATAGTGCACTACCCCCCCCCCCCAACCCATTTCTCTAAAAGTCATAATGAGGAGAATGATCTATTAAAATGTTGATGTTAAAAATGTTGGGCTGCACTAGGCTCCTGTTTCAGCTGCAGATCTGCCCATTGAAAATGAAGCATTTCAGTAATATCAGCTCTTTTAAAGGAGCGTCTCTGTGCTCTACTGAGCATTAACATGAGCTTCATAGAGGAAAATATGAGGACTCGTTGTCTAGAAGTTTTGTAAAGCTGCAGAAAGTCAGACTTCAGAGGCGTGTGATCAATAAGCTTTATTGGAATGTAAATGTGGGGCTCAGTCGGGACGTTTCACTGCAGCTCTCTTGAGTCTCTGCCATGGACAGATGTCTGCTGTGAGCTCGCTGGAGAGTGACGGGACGTGTGCAGGTGTGATGGATCTCTTACAGACCAATAGGGAGTCAGAATGGTGTCTGTTTATAATTCTCATCCAACCACGATCAAACTCACACGATTTATCTGGAGAGGGTTTTTTTTTTTTTTTATGACAATGACAAGCCGTAATGAAATAGGAGTAATGAGGCTGTTTTTAAAATGTAAGGAGTAAGTTCAGATAATTGGGTGAAATGTGAGTAGTAGAAGTAAAAATCGCTGAAAAATAAAGAATTACTCCAGTAAAGTTTAGATACCCAACATTTCTACTTCAGTAAGATAACAAAGTGTTTGTACTTCATTACTTGACACCTCTGATGACAACATTTATTTGTGATGAGCTGTGTAAGCTTAAAGTAAAGCGCACACCTCAAAGACCTTTTGCATTTTACAGAGCCTGGTGAGCCGTGTTGGCGTGGAATAGACAGAAGCATTAGCAGTGTGGTGTTCTAACACACTCACCAAGCCTGAAATGAATTAAACAAGGAAATGCTCCGCAAACCCAAGCTGAGACTGTGACCTGTGGACTGTGAAAGAAGCTTCTAGATGAAGGGCAAAGCAACGCCTCACTTGAACCCGGCTGCATTAAAATGCACATAACTATGCCATAAACATGTCAGGACAGATGTCACATGCTGTCATGCGTAGCCATGACAGATTTCGTCTGCTAATAGAACAGTGTCATGTAAGCAAGGGTATTATAACACTGGACATAACCTGCCACAACAATGCATGCCACAACTCATGACAGCATGTGACCTGTACCATGGCATGTTTATGGCATGGCTGTGTAGCAGGGTTCAAACGGAGTGTTACCAAGGATGAATCCAGTATAATAGCATCTTCTCAGGGCTATTATCTTGGCCAAGAATGGTTATGTGTGCCAGAAATCCTGACAGACACTGTTTTAGTAGTATGAACAAGATGTTTTGTGCAACAAAGCTGGCCTTCACAGATGCCTGTGAGCGCAATGAGGTGAGAAAGCCATCCACCCACCTAGAGGGAGCACGGCCAATTGTGCTCTGGCTGCTGATGGCGAAGGCTGCTTAAAAAGTTTACGCTGTTGTTAGTGAGTCTGAATCTGTGACAGTTTCGGGTTCATGTGGAAATGAAACGGTCCTGTAATCTGATGGAAATCCGAACTGAGTCCTGTATAATCTTCATAAAACTATTAAAAACCCTGCTGACAGATTGCCAGCGCACCCCGCTCCTGGCGCCTGCCCTCGCGCCTCAAGTTCTTGCGGTTTTTGACACTGCGCCTTTAAGTAAGCGTTCTGTAAGTACACATTTCTGCTGAATCATGGTGTTTAACAAAACATCAGCTAAACGGCTAAAGGTGTTCTTCATCCTCTACCTTTAGGTTGTCCAGATTACTGTCATCATCTGTGCTGTTCAATAAAAGTGTCAGAGGTGTGTATCAGAGGTGTGTTGCCGAGGCTGCTCTAGCGGATACACTAACGAGCTTTACTGAATTTAACAGTCGGGTAAAATCACGATGTGGATTCCATCTTTCTTTACATTGGTAAAGTGGAGTGAAGACCTACTGCTTGTCTACATGATCAGCTGAATCTCCATCTTTCAGGGAGAGCCACGTAACCCTGACCAGACACTGCTCGGTCTTCTCAAATTCATTCCATCATCAGCGTTTCGACTTGAACTCCATTTTTGGGCGGGAGACGAGGGACGCCGAAGGACATCGTGATGGCAGCTGGCTTCTCTCTCTGCAGCCTAACTGTAGACCACTCGCGGGACCTTACACAGTCTCGTGGAAAAAAATATATAGCCGAGCCATTAATTTGCCATCTCTAGAAAAGGGCATCAGCGAGCTGTGAAATCACTTTGTCCGTTTGAGACGGTTGCACATTCCGTCCATTCATGTCGCATAATGACTTAGATTATGTGCCTCCCTCTCCGCCTGCCTGCTTTTGGCATCTGCAGTAAGTCAGACAGGAGCATCCCTACACACTCCCTTCCATGTTTAATTCAGTCCCTGCCAGAAGAAAAATCTCACACCCTCATACTAATCAAAGGAGTGAATTAAAGATGGAGGCATGGAAGCTGACTCGTTCCTCTCGTCCAGAACGCCGCCATTTGTTTGCCACGATCCACGGAACAATTTCTCGCTCATGCTGGAGATGCGCTACATCCTTGTCGTCTCTAAGCATCATGGCTAGGCTCTGCTTATGTAGTTTAAAAGCACCGTGGGATGTCCCTGGCACCGCCGCACACACTCCTCGGTCTTGGCACCTCCATCTGACGAGGGATTCCTAGGGCTTGAATAATTACTGGTCTGTTGATCACTAAAATAACCGCAGATATTAAATGTGCCATGTTACTGGCCTACATGATAACAAGTTACAAGTTCCACAGAGCCCGAGTCTTCCAGCTACAACAACCGAGGTGAAAGGGACGTTTCTGCACTCTGCAGAGATGTGGGTCTCCTCAATCTATTTGATATGTAATAGCTTCTCTTATCATCTGCTTTTCTCATAAAGCGCATGCCGGATGCTGACACTATCTGTGGTATTAGCTTTTTGACCCGGTGCTAACCTTTATTATCTCCGGATCAATGCAAAAAAAAAAAAGAGCCTGAAAGAACCTGAAAGACATATGCTCTTTTGGAAAGTGCTGGAGAAATGTGATATTTTAAAAGTTTCAAAAGTCAGAGCAGTCTAAATGTCTGTCCAAAAACTAAAATCTGACAGTGATTCCGGTCTTTCTGTCACAATTAGAATAGCCCAAAAAAAAAGACCTGAGCTTTAATTGGCTTTCAGTTGTCTGGTAGGTATAAAGAAGCCTGTTGTACTGTTCTAAATCTGTACCCGAACGAGGTCTGAAACCTGAATGAAGTGTCAGTCTGCTGTCGTCGGGCTTACTCTGGCTTTCACACCCCAGTGTGATACTATATATAATATGGGGACGTCATGACATGAAGACAAATAGAGATACACGATTTTGGATGTTGATGCAGCTTGTACCCAGACACACACACACACACACACACACTCACATTATTAGGATGTAGGAAGACTGGGTTTAAGGCCTCCTCTTGCTCTCAAAACAGCTTCAATTCCTCAAGGCATGCAAGAATTCCACAAGCTGCTGGAAACGTTCCTTTGAGGTTCTGCTTCAGGTTGGCATGACTGCGTCATGCAATTCCAGCATGTTTTTCCAGGAACACTTTCATTCTGCAAGTTTCCCATTCAAGTCAAGTCAAATTTATTGTCACAAAGCAGCTTCACACAATCAGTAATTATTAAAGACAGAAAAAATATAAATAAATGACATAAAAAGACGCGAAAACCTAAAAATGGCGACAGTGGCAAGGAAAAACTCCATCAGAGCTGGGGGAAGAAACCTTGGGAGGAACCAAAACACACAAGGGGGACCTGACCCATCCTCCTCTGATCAGAACTGTTTATTAATTATTGATAAAAGTTACCAAACCACTGCATAAAACTGTTGTACTGCTCAAGTGTGCAACATATTCATAATCATAATATAATAATCATGGTGTAGTATAACTAAATATAGTCAGGGTAGTGATGGTCAGAGTAATGAGAGTAATTATGGTTATTAATAGTGGTGATATTAATAGTGGTAGATAGTTAAAAGTCCATTCCATCCCAAAGATGTTCTTCTGGATTCAGACTGGATTCAAGGGACTGAATTTGTTGTCAGGTTCTTAAAACCCGTTTGCGAGACTTCTGCTTTGTGAGACGTGGAAGTTGCTGTTAGCAGATGGAGACCTGTGGCCCTGGATGCGTATGGTCAGCAACAATACTCAATAAGGCGCGTGGAGTCCATCCCTCGAATGGTCAGATCAGTTGTGGTGGCATAAGGTGGATCTACTCAGTATTAGGCAGGTGCTAATGAAGGGATGTATTTTAAAAAAAAGACTGAGGTCAGGGCTGCGTAGCTTCTCATCAAGAAATGTGTCTCTTCCTGAAAGAAGAAGTACTTCGATACTGTACTTGAGTATATTTCCTTAGTATCTGTACATTACTTGAGTAGTTCTGTTACTTAAACACAGATGGGTCAAATGTGGAGGACACATTTCACTGTTTATAGTACAGTGACAGATACGTACACCTTCTTTTTAAACAAGAGTCAAATCTCCAAAACATCAGGCAGGGGTTTTTCTGCTATGCAGTGTTTAGTATCTACCAGCAGTGGTGAACCAGCGACAGGGTCATGGGCATTGATGCGATCCATGGAGGCCTCGCCCCCCATTTACAGAACTTAAAGGATCTGCTGCTAACGTCTTTGTACTAGATACCACAGGATGCCTTCCAGAGGATTTTTGGAGACCATTCCTCGAATGGTCAGATCAGTTGTGGTGGCACAAGGGAGACCTACTCAGTATTAGGCAGGTGCTAATGTTATGATTGGCTGATTGGTATATTTTTTCGTGCTATGTAAGTGGTAGGATTCTACACTCAAGGTGTATATCAGGAATATCATGGTGTATTTCATAACTGTCCATTATGTATATCATAAATGTCATGGTGTATATCATAAATGTCATGGTGTATATCATGAATATCATGGTACATATCAGGAATATCGTTATATATTTCATTAATATCCTGTTGTATACTGATATATGTATATATAAATATCATGGCATATATCATGAATGTCATGTGTGTCTAATTATAATTATAATATGATTGTGTATATTGTAAATATCATGGTACATATCATGAATATCATTGAATATTTCATTAATATCATTGTGTATTTCATAGCTATCCTGGAGTATATCATAAATGTCATGGTGTATAAAATAAATATTATGGTATGTAGTGTGAATATCAGGGTACATATTAGGAATATCATTATATATTTCATGAATATCCTGATGTATATTTTGAATATCATGGCATATATCACAAATGTCATGTGTGTATAATTATTATGATTACTATGATTGTGTATATTATAAATATCATGGAACATATCATGAATAGCATTGAATATTTCATTAATATCAATGACAACATGGTCCATCATGATCATGGTGCATTTCATAGCTATCTTGGAGTATATCATAAATATCATGGTGTACATGTGCATGTTATGGTGTATATAATAAATATTATGGTATATATTGTGAATATCAGTGTACAGATAGGACCGGTTTGGATTTTATAAGAAGTTTTAAAAAGTTCATTTTTGGCACTACTGGAGGCCAACATTAAAGTAACAAGTAATGTGAAAGTGCTCATATCCCTGCCAGATTCCTGACCAACAACTCCCACGTGTACAATTTGGTGCTCTTCAGCCGTTGCTGTGAAACCAACTGCACCAAACTCTGCTGCAGACTTGCAAATGAACTAGGTGTGAAAACAGCCTCACATTGCACCAAGTGGGTGTAAGGTTAGGGGGCAGTGCACTAATGCTACAAAACTGTAGAGGTCGTTTTACGCACTTGTCAGTGAACAAGGCATGGCTGCTTGCTACTGGAGAGGAAAATGCTGGACTCTGCTGGACCTTTGAAGAATCAACCACTGAAAGGTCCTTCAGATAAGAACCCATTTGGGCACCTTTCGTTTTAGAAGTGTAGCGTTCAGTGCTGCTACAAACCCTCGCTCTAAAACCGAAGAGGCAATAAGAGGAGTCGAAGGCCATGTTGTGATGTTTAGATGCCTTCATTAATGAGAATTCCCATTAATATCCCGTTCCAGTGATTGTGTTACAGCGGATATGCATGCTGATGAGTACAAATCTAATTTGTAACTGTACCACATCTAATCTGGTGTGATTAAGCTAAATTAAAATGTAAAATGATCATGGACTACCACATACGAGTAGTTTCAAGGGGAATTAAATCTTTGCTTAATGTCATAAATGCATTAGCAATTTGTGCTCCGAATCTGCCAAACAAGAATGTCCTTCAAAACATATGTTTCCTAGTTATTATGATAATAGTTCACTGGTTTTGTGTTTTTTTATATAAAGGTTTTTTTCTGGTTCATTGTACATGGACAAAAGTATTGGGACACCTGCTCATTCATCATTGTTTCCTCTGAAATCAAGGGTATTAAAAAGAGTTTCTCATGCTTTTGTTGGAGTAACTGACTCTACTGTCCAGGGAAGAAAACTTTCTACTAGATTTTGAATGGAGCATTGCTTTGAGGATTTGATTGTATTCAGAAACAAGAGCGTTAGTGATGTCAGGATGATGTCAGCATCCTCAACCCAAACCAGCTCCAAAACTCATCCCAAAAGTATTGGATGGTGCACCATCATTCATCACTCCAGAGAACACAGTTCTTCCACTGCTCCACAGCTCAATGCTGGGGGGACTTTATACCCCTCTAGCCCATGCCTGGCATTAGGCAGCATGGTGCTCTAGAGAGTCCTATTCTATTGGCAGTACTTCTCTACAGGGACTAGACAAGCTGTGTGTGTGTGCGCGCATTTGCACATCTGTGTCAGCAACGGTAGCAGCTGAATGCATTGATTAGAAGGAGTGTCCACAAACATTTGGACATGCAGTGTATTAGATTTGTTTGGCTCTGCAACAGCATTTCGTGGTGCGCTGTACAAAGAAGAATGGGCCTCTGTTTGCAGCAGCATTGATTTTTTTCTTCTTCTTCTTCCTGACATCTTTTTTTAAAGTGCTTTCTGATCCCCCTTTGTCTCAGAGCCTCATGTCTCGGCTTTCAGAAACTGCCAAACACTTTGAAGTCTATTCTAGGTGAGGCAAACATGACCACAGCAGCAAAACAAAACGTCCACGTAGAATTTCCACACCTTCCACAGACGCCACTCAAAGCAGAAGACGGATACGGCCATGCCTAGTCGAGCAGTGTAGCTTGAACCAGAATTCCTGAGTATCCTTGGTAGAGGACTCAGCCTTTTTCAGTGGAATGTTAAGAAGGAATTGAATAAACAAGATAAAACATACTTCCTTCATTATTAATGGTGGCCACAGTGTTTTTCCTACATTTTTATTTCAGGCTGGGTGGTAGACTCTTCAAAGCTACCAGTATTGGTCTGCATACATAGTGTCTATAATGAATACCATGGTATGTATCACAACTATTATTTAAATCATTGTGTATAATGTAAATATCACAATACATATCATGAATGTTATTGTATATTTCATTAATATTATGGCGTATGTCATGAATATCATGGTGCATTTTATAACTAACCTGGAGTATATCATAAATATCATGGTATATTTTGTGAATATCAGGGTACATTGTTGTATATTTCATTAATATAATGGTGTATATTTGGAATATCATGGTGTATATTATGAATATCAATATGTATATCATAAATGTCAAGGTGTATATATGAATGTCATGGTGTATACCATAAAAATGGGTACATATCATGAATATCATTATATATTTCATGTATATATATATATATATATATATATATATCCTGTTGTATATTTTGAATATCATGGCATATATCACAAATTCCATGTGTGTATAATTACTATAATTGTGTATATTGTAAATAGCATGGTACATATCATGAATATCATTGGATATTTCCTTAATATCATGGTGTTTATTCATAACTATCATGGTGTACATGTGCATTTCATGATGTATATAATAAATATTATGGTATGTATTGTGAATATCAGTGTACATATCATGTAAATCATTGTATATGTATATTGTATATGTCATTAAGATCATGGTGTATTTTTATGAATATCCTGTTGTGTATTTTGAACGTCATGGTATATATCACAAATGTCATGTGTGTATAATTCCTATAATTGTGTATATTGTAAATGTCATGGAACATATTATGAATATCATTATATATTTCATTAATATCATGGTGTATTTCGTAACGATCCTGGAGTATATTGTGAATGCCATGGCGTAAATATGAATAGTGTGGTGTATACCATAAATATTATGGTATATATTGTACATATACCTGTACATATCATGAATGTCGTTGTATATTTAATTCATATAATGCTGTATATCAGAAATATAATGTTGTGTATTTTGAATATCATGGTGTATACCATAAATATTATGGTATATATTGTGAATATCATGGTATAAATCACAAATGTCATGTGTGTATAAATTATATCATTGTGTGTATTGTAAATGTCATGGTACATACCATGAATATCATTGTATATGTCAAATATATCATGGTGTATATGGTAAATATCACTATGTATATCACGAATATCATGGTGTATATCATTTTTCAAGGCCCCTTCATTTCTGAATGACGTACAGCTGTAATAACAGGGTGGTCATTTTGCAGATATCTTATGACGGAAAACTGTTGCACTGGGATTTTCACAATGGCTTAGTTTAACGGCCATATCATATCATATCATTTTCAGTCAATTCCCATTAAAAGAGTATGTGTGAAAGGGGCTCTAAGGTCTGCATCCTAATCAGGCAGCTCACAAGTTTGACCATCCTGCCTGTTTGACCATACTGTCAGTAAAATCAGGAACTTTAGGAGATATATATATATATATATATATATATATATATATATATATATATATATGGCCACATTTCCAGTGTAGAATCAGCTGAGCTGAATGAATGAATCTGATTTGGAGGAGTTACTTTACCAGCAGAGATTTTACATTGGAAGGCCTTAACCCACAGTTAGAAATGACAAGTTATATAATGGCTGAGGAATCACAGAATAGCTGCAAATCTACAAGTCTGCCCAGCTGAGCATTCAAAAGAATAGGCTAATGCCTTTGCAAATGAGTAGGTAGTAGGTCTAATGATAAAAAATGGGCTTCCCTACACGAGATGATCCAAGGCACATGCTGCCGCCTTTCTCCATCTCCGAGCGTGTCTTCAGTCCTCATTTTCTCGCCGCTTTGCTGGAAACGATTGGATTAGCCATGCACATTTCATCTCCAGTGTGCTCGCATTCCAGCGCAATTAGTCATTCCGAGCAGACGTGCGGCCGAATAAAGGCAGCGAGCCCCAGTCATCGGAGACGCTCTTATCACCCGAGTCACACCAGTTAAATCTACGGGTCCTGCTTAGCCACATGCTAAATGGAAGACAAAAGGTTTTAGTTGTCATGACAATTACAAGGAGGCTCAGAGCCGAGCCGAGGGTTTGATTGCCTGGAGTTATTAACTAGTGGTAATTAAGTTTGCATTATTCCCTCAAGCGGGGTTTCTGCTGAGGTCTGTCCTCTGCAGCTGCACACTCAGTGTCCCCCCCCAAAGTTCTCAGGCACTCTGCGGCAAGCAGAAAGCGTTTTCAGCTGACCCTTCTGTTCTTCAGACGAGGGGCACTTGGAATGAATCCACGATTAATCAGCAAGGAGAGCAGGGGGCTGTAAGGACCGACTGACCGAGAAGGTCAAGCAAAGCCTTGGCTTACGGAGGAGAATGCTTGCATCACGTCTATTCGATGGAGGCGGCATCTGGACATCTTGAGATCTGGATTTTAATGGAGATGATGTGGAGAGGTGCTCTTCCTTTCTTCAGTTGTGTGAATGGACCAGGTGTGCCTCATTAACACACCCCTGCCTCCTACAGGAAAGGGCTTCCTTCAAGCAAAGGCAGCATTGCGTCCATACTGCAAGATCCTTGTACTTCTAAAACTGCAAGACCTTCTAGTAGTGTGTGTTTGGTGTTTATTTAGGCAACAAAGTGAGCTCCAGGTTAAAAATGGGCTGATAAAAATCAGACAATTAAAAAGTAAATAAATAAATAAATAAATAAATATTGATGCTATTGATGACAGGGTTGTGGGTTCAATACCTACGCTTGGAAAGCTGCCACTGTTGGGCCCTTGTTGGCTGCCCACCGCTCTGGGTGTGTGTGCGTGTGCGTTCACTACCACAGATAGGGCACAATGCAGGGGACACACTTCGCCATACATCGTACAGTGACAAATACATGCATCTTCACCTTTTTAACCCTCATAACTTTCAATGGAAGTAAATGGAAGAAGATTTTGAAGCGTTTGCGAAATCTGAAGGTCATTTTGGAGCGATTCTATTGGTCCATCATGGTCATCATGAAATTTTCTACACAATATTAAGAATGTGAATCTGCCAATGTCAAAAAACGGTAAACACTGCAAACATTAAAAATACAACAAACCTCCAATTCAGACAGAAAAGGACCGTAAACAGACCCCACTTTCCGGCATACCTTTCCAACATGCCACGCTACGTTTTTATCGGCTGTACTTCCATAACGGTTTTTCCATCCGCAGCCTCTTAGGGGCCATTAAAGGAGGGAGAACAAATCCTGCTCTCAAGGACACTACACCGTTTCTGAGGAGCAACACTTGTCTCTGGGCTTCATTACATGCAGCACCTCCAAGGTTTGCCTTCCCCTGAAGCAGCTGTGTTCGAGCGGGTGCTATGAGAGTACTTTGTGCTCTTACAATGTGAAGGCACAGACAACTCGACTGGAGAGCTTACCAATCGCTGGCACTCCACCACAGAGTGACAGCCCCCAGGTAGAGCTGTGCAGCAGAGAACAGAAAGTGTCAGTGCCCAGATAATACTAATGCAAGCCACACACACACACACACACACACACACAGTCTGTTTTCCACTCTTTTAAAAAGCTAGAAATGCCTGAACCATGCCAAGGAATTCTACAGTAAGCTTGGACGTGTACTGTTTGGCAATCAACAGCCAAATTATCATAATGAACAATGTCCACAGTCATAATCAGGGCACTCATTTAACCTTCGGCCTTTTTAGCATGTAGACATTTTAATAATATTGGTAGATGGAGGAGGGTAACACTTTATAATAAGGGTATATTAAGTAACAGTCCTTACGACAGTAGTAATAAACATTACTACATCGTTCTTAATGAATTATTAATTGACAATAATTAAGGCATTACTAAATCTTACAAATGTCTTGATTAATCATGAATAAACCTACAAATACAACCAGCAGTAGAATAAATCCAAGTAGCCATTAACCAAAGTTTTGTGTCAATATTGGACAATTCATTAAAGCAGCAGTCCTTAAGATTTTCTAATTTCAAATGAAATCAGTAGTGTTTCTCAGTGGGGAGGGGCAAATATGTTGTAACAATTGGGGTCACTATGCTCTGCGACCTTCCCTGCAAAAGCCTAATATATATTTATTCTAAAATTAATATGGTCTGGTAGGTTTTCGTGGGAGATTCCTGGCCATGTCAGGTTTTTACGTACTTATGTCACATGCACAGTCTCTGAAAGGGAATCTTTACCTGAGCAACCACATCACTGCTAAAGATGCTTTATCTGCTCATTCACCCACTGTCCAACCAAAGAAGCTGAGCGATGTTTGGATTTATCCTCTCTGAAAGGAGGAGAACACAATGCACATTTTGAAAGTACTCTTCCGCCATGCTCAATGCAGTTATACATTCTCACCAGAGAGGTCTCAAATCCCCAAATCCCCAAAACTTACAGACTGTTGCTTTAATCAGCCATTAAAACATTTCCCACTGTATATTTAGGAGTTTCTCTGATCAATCTAATCAGCTCATCAAGAAGCCAGTCCTGAGTTAAAGTGGCTGTATTAGAAACACTATGATGCACAGGCCTGGGGATACGCCAGGACCAGAGTTGGAAACCACTGCATACTTTTCCAATACATTTTGTTAATGCATTATGTCATGCATTAAGTTTGCTATGCATATCCCTTATAAGTGCACCAGGATGTTGCTTTAATAATATAAAATAATAATAATAATAATAATAATAATAATAATTATTATTATTATTATTATTATTAGTTGTATTATTATTGGGATTATTGTTATTATTATGATTGTGCTTATTATATATATAACATCATATATCATTATATATATATATATATATATATATATATATATATGTTCAATAATATGTTTAAAGCATTATATATATATATATATATATATATATTGCTTAATATTACAAATCTTCATTGTTGATTTCCTAACACGACTCCTTATTTGAGACACTTCTTAAACCATGAGTAAGGTTTAGTAATATCTTAAGTAGTTCAGATTAACAGTGGGCTGAGATATTACTTAACCATTTATTAATGGTTTATTACTGTAATAAGTACTGTTTATTAATGTACCTTATATTAAGTGTGTGTTTCTGAGGAAGTACTATAACTAAACCACTTAAACCTAAACCTAAATGATTTAGTGGACAGTGGAACAGCAGCTGATTTCTAACTGATCTGAGATCTTTCTAAACCCCTTCCTTCTTTCTGAAGGCCTCAGAGAGCTCTCTGGATCTGGCCATGATGGTGATCTTCTTCACCCCTCACTTCAACAACCATCAAGAGCAGACCAGACTAAACGTCTGAGGTGTAAATAAGACTCCAGACTCCTCCAGAATCATCCTCTCCAACCATGTTCTGATCATCTGCAGCTGGTTCTGATTCTACACAATTGAAGGAGTAACACATGTGAAGAAATGCCATTTCTGTTAATTCCATTTTATAAATGATGATTAAAGATTTCCTAAGTTGTGTGAGTTTAGGTAGATTACCTCCATCTCTCAGTTTAGATCACATGAAATCTCATGAGATCTCCAGATGTTTACACATGTTCAAAAAGGCAAAAGGTTAATGAGATGTCCAAATTATTCCACATGGCTGTATGTGTGGGTGGTTGATTAGCTGTTAGTGTTCTTTTAATATGGCTTGTAATTAAGTGCAGTCCTCTCTACTGTATTATGATGCCTTAATCGTCATTTATTAAGCCAATTCTGGTTGCATAGTTTTATTTTGGCTGATTTTGATCAGTCTATTTTTTAAACATGAAGCTTACAGTGTGTCTAAATAAACATATTAAAACATATGAAATACACCAGCACATTTCTGGTGCTTTCTGTTGGTTGGAGTTTGCACACAAGCATTCAAATACAGTGCGAGTGCTCTTACAGGTTCAAATTATCACACAAATTGCAACACAGATTGGCTAAAATGAAAAATAATGAATTGGCAGATTGCTGAGTGGGTATCTGGAACAAAAAGCTACTGATCTCAGCTAATTTGGTTCGCCAAACACTTTTGAACTAACCATAGATTACAATGAATGTAATCTGAGGTTATGTAAGCATCAATGGTTACGAAGTAATATCAGCACTAATTATTGTCAGTTGTAAGTTTTGCATTGTAAATATAACCAGTCAAGACTGTGATGTAACAGTTTCAGGGTTTTGGGACTGGCCTGTTTTACAGCTCAGTTTTGGTTCTGCTGGACGTTCGTCTGAAGGAGGATTTGCCAAGATTCACTATATGTCCAAATGTTTGTGGACACTCCTTGTAATGAATGCTTTCAGCTACTTTAGGCTGCACCCATTGCTGACACATATGTGCAAATGCATATTAACATACAGCTTGTTTTCTGGACCATGTACAGTAGAGAAGTACTGCCAATAGATTAGGACTGGACCTCTCTGAACCTATTGGCAGGTGTGGGTTAGAGGGGTATAATGCCCCCCAGCATTGAGCTGCGGAGCAGCGGAACTAACTGTGTTCTCTGGAATGATGGATGGTGCTCCATTCAATCCTTTTGGAATGAGTTGGTGTTGGAATCATTCAACATGTCGAGCGCTGAATACGAACAAATCCTCACAGCAATGCTCCTCCAAAAGCTAGTAGAAAGCCTTCGTCCTTGGACAGCAGAGACAGTTACTCCAGCAAAAGCAGGATACACTCTTTTTAATACTCTTGAGCTCAGAAAGAAACAGTGAACAAGCAGGTGTCCCAATACTTTTGACATTCTAGGGCCACTAACCATAAATTATGTGGGTGGTGGGCCATTTTCAACATGACAGTGACACCAGTGCAGCAGTATCTCCTATTACATACAGATTACATTACAGTTACTCCATCACTACCATGGCAACTGCCAGCCTCGCCCAACATCAGTACCATGCCATTAGCATCACTATCACAGTGTTAGCACTATTGGCATTAGCTGTGCTGTCGTGCCTTCAGCCTGCTTCGCTACTACAGTGTTTTCTGCGCTATCTTGCCATTAGCATCGCTCCCGCATTGGTCGCCAGCCTCACCCAGCATCGCTACTGAGGCGTTAGCATCACTACCATGGCAATGGCCAGCCTCGCCCAACATCGGTAGCATGCCATTAGCATCACTATCATAGTGTTAGCACTATTGGCATTATCTGTGCTACCTTGCCTTCCAGCTTAGCTACCACAGTGTTTTCTACGCTATCTTGCCATTAGCATCGCTCCTGCATTGGCTGCCAGCCTCATTCAGCATAGCTACCACAGTGCTAGTCACGAGCCACACTCATGAGCTCCTGGGTTCTTCACATTTAGTAAATATGTGGTCTACATCTTAAGTCTTGAGTCCTTTACCAGGCAGAGTCACATGAAATGCTACAGGCAAAGACAATAGAGGTTGTTTTATACCACAGAACCTTTTTTCCACAATAAAGAGCAGATATTTTGGCCCCAACTCCCCATTGTTGAAAAACCATTGGACATTCAATGCAGCCAATGGTGGTCCGGCAAATCTAGCCTGGCTTGGTATTTCTTGTGTTGATATCTAATAAGATTCCAAAGCTCTTCATGTCACGCCACAGACGACACATTCAGTTTCAAAGGCTTTACCATAACCATAAGTCACCTTCATTCATGCTGTTCTTGCCGACATACCGGTTGTAAGAATCAGGGATACAAACAACGTGGCCAACCATCAGCTCTCATGACTGAAAACGCATTCCCAGCATCACTAATTCCCCGAATCAAAACTTTGCCCGCTGACCCCCAAACACCTCCAGTGTTAATGTCTTACAAACAGGATGCTTTGAAGTCACCCAGATGGTGCCCCATATTATTATTCATGCTTGTTGTTCTGGCTGCTCCATGACCTGTAGCTACTGCTCAGACGCCGTACGCGGTGAATGTCAATAATAAACATGCGAGCATCGCTTTTGAAACTTCAAAGCAGCCTCAGAGTCTCGGTACACAGAGCCCCCATCCCCTAAAGAGTTCATTTTAATTTGCCTGCCTCTCTCGTAATACGACCATGACAACAAGGATGCAGGACCTCTGGATATCTGTATTTGCACGGCTTTGAGTTTGTTCAGCAAAGGAAAACCTTTGAATTTATTCTTGTAGCCTCGCCCGTTCTTTGCCGAATTTGGCGTTTTCCATGAGTAGACAGCAGGAAGCTCAACAGAATGTCTGAAGTGATGCGTTTTGTAGTGCGAGTTGCTGCTTTGTACTGTAGTAATTAGAGGCGATGCTCTGATGAACCTAGCTGCACCTGCCTCTCTCTTAGGCCCTATTCAGAGCTACTGGACTGTATTCTGATAAGATTTTAACCACATGCTTTTAGACTTTGTGGTCAAATGTGCATAATTTGCAAACTGGTTTATAACATGACCACTCGTTTCTGCAGTTCCTGACCCATGTGATATTTGGTTGCCATCTCTAAATCTCATCTCCTTAAATATAAAGGAAGATCATACTTGGGCCACAGGTGTTATGAAGGGTATTCAAAGAGAATTGGTCAAATGTGGTTTAAGATTAAGCACACATACAGCCCTCTGCATTTAGCCTATCCGTGGCAGTGAACACACACAGTCACCCTAATAATGTGGACCAAATTATTAGGACATCATTCAGGGTTTCTTCTGAAATCAAGGGTCTTTAAAATAGTTTATCCTGCAGCTTTTGTTGGAGTAAGTGTCTCTACTGTCCAGGGAAGAAGGCTTTCTAGTAGATTTTGAAGGAGAATTGCTATGAGAATTTCATTGCATTCAGTGACTTCAGGATGTTGGTTGATGATCAGCACCCCACCTCATCATCCCCAAATTCCCAACTCATCCTAAAAGTACTGGATGAAGCTCCACCATCCATCATTCCAGAGAACACTGTTCTTCCACTGCTCCACAGCTCAAAGCTCGGAGGCTTTATACCCCTCTAGCCCACGCCTGGCATTTGGCAGCAGCATGGTGCCAATCTGCTCCTGTTCTATTGGCAATGCTTCTCTACAGGCAGTAGACAAGCTATGCACATGCATTTGCACATCTGTGTCAGCAATGGGTGCAACGTAAAATAGCTGAGTGCATTAATTAGAAGGTTCCACAGAGCTCTACCTATATACACTACACTCATACCTAAAAAAATCTACAAAGGGGCTACAAAGGGATGTTTGAGGGATGCTATAGAAGAACAATTTTTTGGGTTCCACAAAGAACCATTTCTGTAATAGAAGCTGTGAGTGTGACAAAAAAGTGTGAGCCCTTCAGGAAATGACCAGCCTTAATCTGGACCGGACCTGTTCAATCTAAATCTAACTTTGGATCTTTAAATCAGAGTGAACTGGGCAGCAGACGGGCTGTCCACTCAGATATATCATACCACAGGGAAGAGTGATTTCTGAAGACCTCAGAAATAAAGGTTGTGGAGGTCAATCAGTCTGGAAAATGTTGCAAAGTCATTTCTGAGGCTCTGGGGCTGCACTGAACTACATTCAGAGCCAAAATTCGTCCAAAGTCAAGATAGGAATAGTAGCAAATCCTTCCAGGGGTGAAGACTAAAGAGCTTAAACTGTTCATTCAGTTTTCATCATAATAACGCCGGGCAAGAATGGGATCTTTGACAGAATAGCATGGCACAAACCACTGCTAACCAGGAAGATTATGATAAATGTAGAAGAATATCTAGCTTGTCTTAGTTTGTCACCAGTTTGGAAACAGCACTTTATGGACAGAAGAATCTAGAGTATGGTTTTCTGGCCTAACACTGCTTTTCAAAGTAAGTGTGTAGTAGTGTGATGGTTTGGGGATGCTTTGCTGTATCAGGATCTGAAAGCCTTGTAACCATTGAGGTGTAGGAGATGAGGTGTACCTTCATGTGGGCACCAACTATGTATGATATGAGGGAATTATTCATTTCATTGCATTGCATTGAAGATTTTAACCACATGCTTTTAGACTTTGTGGTCAAATCTATCTCTGAGTAATTTGCAAATTGGTTTATCAGATGACCACTCATTTTATTTGGTTGCTGATCCATGTGAGATTTGGTTGCCAGCTCTAAATCTGAAATTATTGCATAGAGCACCACCATCATTCCAGATGACAAAGTTATTACACTGCTCCACAGCTCAATGCTGGGGGGCTTTATGCCCCTCTAGCCCACGCCTGGCATTAGAAATGGTTTCTATAGGTTTATGTTTATCTGCCCCAGAGAGTCCTATTCTTTTGGCAGACAAAACATTTATACAGGGACTAAATAAGCATTTGCACATCTGTGTCAGCAATGGGTGCAACGTAAAGTAGCTGAATGCATTTATTAGAAGAGGTGTCCACAAACATTTGGGTGTAGGAGATGAGGTGTACCCTCATGTGGGCACCAACTATGTTTGATATGAGGGAATTGTTCATTTGAACTAATGTATTATTATTATTATTATTATTATTATATATTTTGCATGATATTGTTATGTATACCCCAAACACACTTATTTATTGTTTGTGTTTTGCTCATCCCCGTGTCAACGACATCCAAAAAAAAGTCAGTTGTCATAACATGCTGTCATTTCACCCTCATGATAACACCTAATACCAACAGAAATCTGTGGCACTTGACATAAGCGTTATGTCAATGCTCAGGCTTGTCAGTGTTTGACAGACAAATATCTTCTGGGTGTTTGTGATGCACTTTAGCATAGTCTGGAACTTGGGAACTTCCTGACCTTTAGACATGGCACAGCATTTCTTCCATTAACACATTAAACCTTCAGGCATTTTTGTTTTAGGGTCTCTCATGTTGTCAAAATTGGGATTGAGTCCTCAGAAATCAGCAGAAAGTTTATTTTGCTGGAATGCAACACAGGGAACAACACATCCTGCTCTGCATCAGAGAATTCTTCAAGAGAATATCAGGCCATCTGTCCGTGACTAAAGCTGAAGCGCAGTTGGGTCATGCAACAGGACAATGACCCAGGGCACACAAGCAAATCTACCTCACAGTGAGTAGAAATGAGAAATTGAAACTTTTAGAATGGCTTAGTCAAAGTCCTTACAACTGTACCCAGCCTGAAATGTGTAGTGCATATTTGGAGGTGCTTAAATCTCACTAAGCCACACTTCCTTTGCATTGTTGACAGACACTAATTAACAACTGCAGAAAGTGTTTGATTGCAGTTGTGACTGCTAAATTTGTAACCAACTACTGAAAGGAAGGGGGCAATCACTTTTTTACACAGGGGGATTGGGTGTTGAATAAGTTTTCTTAATAAATAGATAACATCTCACATTCCTGTGACTGTTATTCCCACTGAGTGCCGTTGTATTATTATGTGCTGGTCTAATATGTGATGCCATTCAGTGTTGAAATGTGCACAAATTCAAGAATTCAGACAGGCAAACATTTTACAGCTATATATGTTTTTGTTTTGATCATTTGAAGTGGATTCTCTAACATACAGTATATATCCCAGTCCTCCATGTTTTCTGTCTCTGTCTGTTTTGGTGTTTGTCTCCACCCTAGCCCTACCCAGTCTTTAATTTTTGCCACCTGTGCCTCCTTTGTAACCCTGCTTCTCTTTTATCCTTCCCAGGTGTCCCAGGTTGTCTGTTCATTACTTACACCCATGTGTTTGCGCTGTGTCTTGGTCTTGCATTGTTATAACTGTTGACTGCTATCTGCTGAACTGGTATTTTGTGCTCATCAGACATAAAATTTGCTTAGGTTTCTAACAATAGTGCATTACAATAGTGCCCTATAGTACCCTGGTGTACTAAAGGCATGTGCAATTTTTCTGCAGTATGCTGGAATAAGAAATGTTCATAATTGTTTTTATAACTAGTAATGTTTTCAAAATGAAGACATTCTGTCCTAGCAAGGTATTAACTCAGAGATCAGTAATATTTAACATTAAGTCTGACAACTAGGGGCTCCAAATGTCTCAGCAGACTAAGACACTGCCTTGTCGTCGACATCATCATCATCATCATCATCATCATCTTCATCATCCAGAGGCAGAGAGAGCTCAATTGGCCATGTTCTTTCTGGGTGGGTAGATGACGCTCTCTCCCTCATCACCCCCAATGTGATGCTGAACGGCACAGGCATCTGTTGGCTGATGAATCAGAGCTGGGGATCTGGTGCTTTCCTACGAATGCTTTGGCTGTGTTGCTTTGAATTGGCGGTAGTTTGAAAAGAGTCGGTTGCTGGCTTCACATGTATTGGAGGAGGCCTTCCTAGTGTCGGAAGCAAAAGAAACAAATAATTCGGAAAAAGATTCAATGAATCACCACATCACAATCACATCTGGTGACCAATCAGTGGTCAAAACAACAACAACAAAAACCTCAGTCTCGTAGACAACTGAAAGAAATGTGTTTTTATTACAGTGATATGCAAAATGCAACAATTTGCAAAAATAATAAGCATATAACTATAAAGAAATAGTAACTTTTTCATTTTGAGAGCTTTTTGAGCGCTTCAAATGAATCAATTCAATTAAAAGTTTCAAGGTTGTCATCACTACTGAGTTATGTCCTGCAGCTTTTGGACCCAAATAGAGAATCTGTTTTTTCACTGTTTCACTGTTGACATATTAAAATCGTTTGACCCTTCTTCCACCCAGATTTTAACGTGCTTAATCCACAAAGAATCCCAGTACTCAGGACCCATGACATGACCACATATAAACTGGGTCTTTGTAGAACAGCAGTTCCTGTGGCTCAATGGCTAATAGTAAGAGCTCAACAGCTTGACACCAATGGGTCAAGCATCTTGCTGACAGGCCTAACTTCAGCGTCCCCCCTGAGACCCTGGGAATCCATAGTGTCCATTTTATGGACGAATGGCATCAACCACGGCTCAGTGCCGTTCACAGTGCAAGTCTTTTTTTTCTTTTTGGTCTTCAAAAGAAATAATAACTTCTGGCAAAAAACACTGACACCTCTGCAAACCTCGGATGCAGTCAGCTGCCGCGGAATAAATTGTACTTCCCCTGACAGGATCTGACAGAGGGGAAATCTACTGCTCGTCGGAAGCGGCACCAGAAAAAAAGCCCGTTCACCCAAGCGACGGGCGACAGAGAGGGCCAGGCACGTAATCTCTGCTTACCCTTGACCGCTCCGGCATTTTGTTTGCGCTAATGAGAAGTTCATATTAAAGGTCACGTCGGCCGCACACCTACAGTGCGCTGAGCCAACACTGTAAGTGTGCTCTAGCCTTGGAATTCTAAACCTGCTGTTAGATCATCCATTACCAAATGATTGGGAGCGAGGCTATGGGAAATAGTTCCCCTTTTTTCTGCGCAGTTACAAGGGGGAGAGGTTAAATATCCAATTTCACTCAGTCAGTTTCTTTCACAAAAAGTAAATATCCCCGGTGAAATTGCTCTGGACACCAAACGCTGTGTTCAACAGAAGAGAAGCACTGCGTTGAAGAAGGAGTGCTGTGCATTTCCGAGGAAATAATCTCCGCAATTATTAAATCGATGTAAGTTGTAATGTCTAGAGTATATAACCTATTAATCATGATGCACAAAGCCAAATTCTACTGTTTAATCAACATAAATAATTGTATAAACTAATGTTTACATAATGTTCACATAAAGAAATGCTTCTATAACAACATGTGAAAAGCTTTCCCCTCAAATCTTCACCATGAATTCCCCTTCATCTTCAGTGCACATTTGCAGAGGCACAGAAGCTGTCTGGGATCAGGCATTACGAAATGAAATACGGTGACTTGTCTTCCATAAACAGGGCATAGCTCAGCGTCAGCGTGCTAATAACTTCAGGCGACGTACTCATGCTATGTAATGGGTTAAGGAAGGAATGATAAAGTGTGTTTCCTTTTCTATTCTCCTCACTCTGCTTCTTAAACCTCCGAACGGCACCAGCCGCAAGATTAATAATTGATGACAGCTCGGTGTCTATGGCCGAGAGAGTTTTCATTAATTTCACAATGGAGCCAATCTCCCAACTCAACCCTCTCTGCTATTGTCTTCGGACAGCTCCTACACACTCTGGAGCTCCAGCACATCACTCTGCCCTCAAACCAGCTTGGACATTTGCTCTCTCCCTCTCTCTCTCTCTCTCTCTCAATCCATTATTCTAATGAACAATATATTCCAAATAAATATGTCAGAGCTATGACTGTGCATGCTTCCCAGCAGGTGTAGGTCTACGTAAGACTTTGCACAATATGGACACCAATACTAGTATGGCGATTACACAGCAATTAACCACCTACCTAATATTGTGTCGGTCCTCCAGAGCTGCTTTGGCGGTACAGACCAAGGCATAGACTCCACAAGACCTCTGAAGGTGTTCTGTGGTATCTGGCTTCAAGATGTTAGTTGCAAGGTGGGGCCTTCATGGATTTCATCAATGATACCTTGGGCTCCTTTGACTCTTGTCCTTCTTTGGAGCACCTTTGGTAAGTACAGACCTGCCTGATGTTTTGGAGATGTTCTGACCCAGTCATCTAGAACATCACAGTGTGGTTCTTGTTCAAGTTGCTCAGATCGCCTTCAAGAATACATATTGTGTTTGCCTTGGGTTAGCGCAAATTGCATGATGCAATAGTATTGCAAAGGCCAACATTATAGCAATTGTTAATAAACAATGAGCTGTGCACGGCTACCACGGAGTCTGCTACTGGAAATCAGTGACTAACTCTAAGACGACCTAACATCGTATCCAGTACAACCTACCAAGCATGTCCTGGCACCAAAGACTGGACCAGCCAGCCCCTACGTATTTAATGGCAATGGCCAAATCCTAATCTGTACCAAGAGCCCTTACAGCTTCAAGTACAGCTCGGCTCGACCCGCCATCCTTTAAGATCCACGCAAGACGACCGTCCAGACTTTTTTCTGTCCTGCACCGAAGTGGTGGAATGAACTTCCCCTGGGTGTCCGAACAGCAGAGTCCAACGCTCACTGTCTTCAAACCCAGACTGAAGACCCTCCTCTTCTGAGAGTACTTAGTGTGCAGAGGCATAGACTCCAGAAGACCTCTGAAGGTGTCCTGTGGTATCTGGCTCCAAGATGTTAGTTGCAAGGTGGGGCCTTCACAGATTTCATCAATGAGACCTTGGGCTTTTTTGACTTGTCCTTCCCTGGAGCACCTTTGGTAGGTACTGAGCTGCCTGATGTTTTGGAGATGTTCTGACCCAGTCATCTACAACATCACAGTGTGGTTCTTGTCAAAGTGGCTCAGATCACCTTCAAGAACTGACTGTTTACTTCAAGCTTCCAGTATGTCTCAGCTTGACCCGCAATCCTTAAGATCCACGGAAGACGAGCGTCCACACTTTTTTCTGTCCTGCACCGAAGAGGTGGGACGAACTTCCAACACTCGCTGTCTTCAAACCCAGACTGAAGACCCTCCTTTTCCAAGAGTACTTAGTGTGCAGAGTGTAGAGTGTGTGGAGGATTGTGTCTCCAGACTGACTTCTGTATTTAGTAGAGTCTAAGATTAGAGCAATCTGTTGGATTCTAGACAATACAAAGCAAATGAGTGGGCCAAAATTGTACAATAAATGGACCAATAGAAATCCTCTAAAATGAATGGCAATAATCTTTTGACATTGATTTCCATTGAAAGTTAATTCCACGTACATGCAAATGAAGTGATTGTGAGCACTTTGGGGAGAGAGAGAGAGAGAGAGAGAGAGACCGACCTTGGGAACAATCCCCCCAATATGACCAGTCCAGATTACAGCTTGTTCAACAGGACAAAAGTAGTGTCTCTCGGCTTAACCCTCAACTTTGCTCCGGCGACAGCAAAGCCACCACGCATCCTGCTTAATACTTTTACACTTGATAATTGCCCAGGACATTAGGAGAGGTCCCCCCCCCCCCCCATCTCTCTCTCTCGCTCTCTCTCTCTCTCTCTCTCTCTCTCTCTCTCTCTCTCTCGCTCTCTGTGGTGTGGAGGAGATAAGTAGTCCTGCCACAGCGTACTGTCACTTGGGTAAGTGTGAGTGATGACCATAGGAGCCTGCTGTTTGGAGCATCTCCTTCACCCCTGCCTCTGTCCCCACTGCTGAGCATACACACACACACACACACAGGGGAGGGAGGGAGAAGGGGGCAGGCTGAGATGGCCTCATTCAGACACTGGCTTCCTTTTTAACTCTAAATAACACAGCACACAACACACACAGCCCTCGCCCCCACTGAGAAAGGATGCAGACATGCGCTCACGTCTTATTAACAAGGGTCCGGCGCTGTAATAAGCGGGGGACCCTCATCGTTACCCGGCAGTTAAATCATTCTAATCACATGCTACACATGTGCAGCTTTTCACACACTAATATGAATCCCTTTCTGAAGCCCTGGTGAAGAGCTGCGGACGGCTCACGCTGGGAAAGTTCAGCTTCACAGACTCTATATGAGATCAGACTCTTACCAGCTGTAATTTGATCCAATTAAAAATATATTAATAAAAAAAGAGCTTTGATGATGAGCCTCCTTCAGCTGTCATTGAGGGAAAGATGATGGTTAGGATGCCCACATTATTTAGAAAAAATATAGGTTCCCTAAAGGTTCTTTGATTCAATGTATGGTTCTCTTAAGCTGTTGAAACTCCATTAAGTAGCATTTAGGCATCATTCAGTTGCAAGCATCATTATCATCACGTAGCATTTTTACCTTAAATAGCCTCAATTTTGTCAGTGCTGCAGTGGTTGTAATGGGGAGAATAGTGCTGCTATTGCTGCAGGAAAACACTCAACCTGTAAAATCCTGCAGTATTACTCTACCACCTCAGTCCTTTATCTCTCAGCTTGTCCAGAAATGCATGTGTCAAGTGTTCCCTTCAGTGGTGGTTCAAAGTGCGTTTACACCTCCCAACTGTAGGGGGAGCCCAGGGGCGAGAAATATAAATTTTTACTTACAGTAAAAACAAATCATGCTTTGTATTCTGGACAAGCTGAGAGATCCAGAAGCAGCATCTGGATGTAGAGCAGCGTGTGCACTGAGGCGGTAGTGTAATACTACAGGATTTTACACTAATATGACTCTAGGGGTTACGCAGCGTTACTCAGCAGTTCTGGAGAGAGGTTCTCCTCCTGCAGCTCCACCACCAAAGCTCCACAGTGCAGTAGCAGCAGCAGTGATCTGGCCTGGAGTGGGAATGATGGAGACGCTGTTGTCCCTGTTCCAGCCAGTGGAGCATCAGCATATTTTAAGACCAAATTGCTACATAATGTTGCTTTAAAGCAAAATTACTTTGGGTTGTTTTTAGAAACGTAAATTTTTAGTGACCTAACATGTCATTTTCTGTGGAAGAGAGGCCATTAGGCAGAAAAAAAAGTCTAAAAATGTTTTTTAAGTATCCAGATGTGTAGACATAGCCATGGCAACACAATTTCACATGTTTATAAATATAACATTACTTTGACTAAGTGTTAAAGTGCCTCTGTAAGTAGTTTGTGTGCACCATCATAAGACGTGTATTCCTTATTTGAGTATATAAAGTATAGAGATGTTTGGGGACGCATTTTTGAGTTGGTTCCGTTTGTCAAAATGCGTAAACTAAAAAAAACTGGCAGTTCAGACATGAAAAACAGCATTACGGATGATTAACTTTTGCAAACCTTTTTTGCCCAGCGGCATTTTAAGTATTTAGAGACCATTAAAACAGGCACTTATTAATTGCAAGAAAAACTATAAAAGGGGGTCACAGAATGGGGCTTCCTGTGATCTGTCTCCAGAAAGAAAGATGACACAAAGAGGGTGATTAAAACAAATAAAACTACATGCAAACAGATCCTGTCAGGATAGGGTGCACTGCATTGACTGTATAAACACTTGCTCCCTCATTGACCCTCATGCATTATGTACACATATGCATTTTCATTTTCACTGTCTGACATGAATGTAGAATAAACATTTCCCATTTTAGGTCAATTAGGAATAGCAAAATTATTTCTATTTGCTAAATGCCAGAATAATAAGAGAAAATTAACATTTTGGATATCTTTTCACAAGCTTCTCACAATAGTTGGCAATAATTCTGGCCCATTCCTCCTGACAGAACTAGTGTAACTAAGCCTTGATTGTAGGCCGCCTTGCTCGCACATGCCTTTTCAGCTTTGCCCATCAATTTTCAATAGGATTGAGATCAGGGCTTTGTGATGGCCACATTGACTTTGTTTTCCTAAGCCACTTTGTAACCAGTTTGGCAGTTTGCTTCGGGTCATTGTCCAGTTGGAAGACCCATTTGCGCCCAAGCTTTAACCTTCTGGCTGATGTCTTGAGATGTTGCTTCAGTATCTCCACATAATGTTATTTCCTCATGATGCCGTCTATTCTGTGAAGTGCACTAGTCCCTCCTGCAGCAAAACAAGATGCTGCCACCCCCGTGTTTCACAGTTGGGATGTGGTTCTCAGGCTTGCAAGCTTCCCCCTTTTTCCTCCAAACGTAACGATGGTCATTATGGCCAAACAGTTCAATTTTAATTCTGTCAGCCCACAGGACATGTCTCCAAAAATGAAGGTCTTTGTCCCTGTGTGCATTTACATTAATAGGGCTTTTTAATGTTTCTTTTGGAGTAATGGCTTCTTCCTGGCAGAGTGGCCTTTCAGCCCATTCTCGATACAGTCCTCGCTTCACTGTGGATAATGACCCACTCTTCCCAGCTTCAGCCAGCATCTTCACCAGGTCTTTAGCTTCTGTTCTTGGGTTGATTTGGGCACATTTCGGACCAAAGCAAGTCGTTCCTCTCTGGGACATGTCTCCTTCCTAAGCGGTATGATGGCTTGACATTCTCATATTGTTTGTACTTGCGTATAATTGTTTGTACAGATGAACGAGGCGCCTTCAGGCATCTGGAAATTGCATCCAAGAATGAGCCAGACTTGTGCAGGTCCACAATTCTCTTCCTGATCTCTCAGCTGATTTCCTTCAACTTTCCCGTGACGTTACACACAGAAGCAGTGTGTTTCAGGTGTGCCTTAAAAAAAAGGTGTGTCTGCCAATAAACCTGATAAATCAGAAGCTTCCAAAGACAGGACATCATATGGGCTGTCCCGAATTGTTTAAAGGCATAGTAATCTTAGTGTATTTAAACTTTTGACTTTGAAGTAAGTAATAAAAATTGCCATAAAAAATTCTCCTCTCATTATTCTGGCATTTAGCAAATAGAAATAATTTTGGTAATCCTAATTGGCCTAAAACGGGAAAAGTATATTCTGACTTCATGTCAGACAGTGAGAAAAAAAATGCATGTGTCTTTTTATATAGTGTATGTAAACTTCTGCTTTCAACTGTATATCTCATCGCTGTCCAATAAAAAACATGTATCTCCAAAATAGTGACTTTACAGAAGATGGCAAAACTCTTTGATAGAAGTCAATGTAGATTTTAAAGAGTTTAAGTCATTTCTATTGTCCATTAATCTAGAATTGTTTACACGTTGTACAGAAGCAGCTACAGGGTTCAAACAGACTAAAATGGAGATACATTGTTTTTTCAGGCTATTAGGCTATTAAGGCTTTGTGTTGGTCTTTTACTAAATAAGTAAAGGTGTGTGTATTAATGTAGAGATGTTAGACTGTAGCTGCAGGGTTTCAGAAATATTTCCACCCTCACACACTTGAAAACCACCAACCATAACATCTTAACCATGGTGGAGACATGTGTGTCCCCAGTGTCCTCCTTTTTTGGAAACAAAAATATATGGTAACCCTAGAAAAATATGGTGATTGTGATCAGAATCAAATGCTTTTAAGATTTAAACTACAAGCTTACCAACACAGTCTGTTTCCTCCTGGATTAGCCGATTTTCAACCACCTTGACTACCAGCAAAGATTGGTCTCATTTTGGACATTTTTTCTTGTAAAATCCACAGACATTTCATGGGTGCTGGACAGGTTTACATTTTGACTGAAGGGCTATGACAGCACAGTTCTAGCAGCAAAGGTAAGCTGGCTGTAATCAAGAAAATGTGTGCCTAGCATAGCAGCTTCTCCTGCATTAAATGTTCTTAATATTAAAGTAACTAGTAAGCACAGACATGCTCAGTTTACAATGAACATCTGGCAGCCACCTACATCATTGGTCAGTTTACTGCAATTCAGTTTTCCTCCTATTAAAGCAAGATAGTACTCATATTACAAATGAAGGCTGTATAATAGAAAGCACCGTCTTAATAAAAATCTGAACCATTTGTTCAATCCAAATAAATGAACAAACAAACAAACAAACAAAATCGTAATAATCTTCATGAAACAAACCAACATCTGATGTAGTCCTAAAGTAAAGCAAAAAGTGGACTGTAGGCCATTTTACAGTCTCAACATGACCAGATTAATACATTTCTGCTGCCCTACCTGCTCTTCGGTCTAGAAAAATATGGTCACCCTACCATTTACGTTTACGATTAAGTTAAAGTTAGGTTTTTGTTTGAGTTTGATGGTTTATATGTTCTACAAACCTAATCAACCTGACCAGACTAGACAACCAGTATAACACACATTATGCGAAATCAAGAGCTGGTTAACAACAAGCTTACCAGCACAAGCTATGTTTCCTCCTGGACAAGCTGCTTTTCAACCACCTTGACTATCACAGACCAGCTTAGCCCATCTGACTACCAGCAAAGACTGGTCTCGAGTTGGACTTTTCAGCAAGAATAATAAACATTTAAATATGTAAATGTACAAATAATCAGATGTGAATGTCACTAGTCACAAGGATGTGCTGAGTGGGACTATTTGGGTGGGACAATTCCCAATTATTGACCCTCTAAATTGGATTTAATGGCATCTCAGACTGAATTAGAAGGAGGTAGCATGTCTTGGTTTCTGTATTTCTGTATTTATCTGTGTAAGACTCATACAGGGAACACGTCTAACTCAAGGAGAGAAAGAAAATGCTATTCTCCTCAGCTTCCTCTATAAACAATCAGCGAGGATGGAAAGAGACAGATGGACTGTTTCACATCACGCTCACACCTATTCCAAGCAGCCCACTCCAAATCAGACCTATCGCACTTCGCCGTCCTTGGTGGATGCAGCTCCGGCAACAAAGCATGCCTAATTTGAAAAAGAAGAAGAGAGCAAAAGGTTTAAATGAGGCAGAAAATGTAATGCATCTGCCCCGGCCTCTCTGACAGAAGTCCAATGGCTTTGATATTAATGTGGGGATTTATGTGGTCATTTATGTATGCAGCGTTACAGCTGAGCAGTCATGGCTCCGTCCTATTATGTGGGTTAACACTCCTGCAGAGACTCACCTGAGACCTTTTTGATACCCTCTCTCAAACGGCACACATACACAGACACACAGACTCTATCATTCATACAGCTCTGTTTTGGAGGTGGCCTTTATTGAGGTTTGCAGCTCGTATTACCCAGTTTGAATCAGGCTGATAGGTGTAGATTATGCATCGTTTTATGGGCAGCACTCTACAGATTGGCCCAACTCCTGCACTACGCCATCAGTTTTTGTCAGTTATGTGTGTGTTTACTGTGACATTCCTGAAGTTCTTCTTGAGTTTTTGATTGAGTTTGATGGTTTAGCTGTTCTACAAGCATAATCAACCTGACCAGTCCAGACAACCAGTATGACCAAGTTGGTTAACCAGGCATTATGAGCTTGCCAGTTGGACGAGCAGCCTTTCAACCACCTTGACCATCACAGACCAGCTTAGACCATCTGTCTAAAAGTCTAATTTTGGCCTTTTTTCACCATTTTGGAGGTTTTCTTACAGTGAAAGTAGCAGAAACTTCCTTTTTGTTATTTTGGAAGCACTGAAAGCCCCAAAACTGGAGAAGCAAAGGCAGAGTGAGAATACTACACTGAGACAGACTCGGCAAACATGCCAGAGATTGTTATCTGGATAAATTGGCATCTATTATCAATCTGATCCAAATGACCTGACCCTGCACTGCGGCCTCCAACCTCGTACTTGAATATTACCAACTGTCTTGTTTACAGCATAAATGCATATATTTCTGAACAGTTCCGAAACTAGGCTTGAAAAGCCCACGGATAGAGATTTTGGAGGAGCATTGCTGAGAGCATTTGATTACATTCAGAGACCAGAGCATTAGTGAAGTCAGGATGTTGGATGAGCACCACTCCACCTCATCCCCAACTTCCTAATGCTGAGTTCATGCCATGTGATTTTAGCCCTGATTTTCCGCTCGGCGGCATGTTTTGGAAGTCGTTGAGAAAAACATCAGCTCTGCAAATCTGTGTTTGCTTGGGCTGAAAAAGATCGCTATGTGTGAATTGTTCAAAGACACGATCCAACCATTAAAAAAAATCTGTAGCATGGTAAATAGCTGGATCTGTCGGTTATATAGCAGTTATGACTGGCAGTGAGTGCAGTGTCGCGCTCCAGTCAATGAGGACGCAAGGAGAGAGGAAAGCAGAGGAAGACTCCCTTAATCCAGTACTATCATGCATTTTCAGCGCACAAACGAATGTAACCACTTGTTTCTTGCAGACATCTGTTACGGTGTGGTGTGGGGTTTGGACTCAAGTGCAGTTAGTTTATTAATTTAAATGATACGACCCCTTTTGGGGGGTATTATTTTATGGTGCATATAACAGATGGTGAATGTCTTAAGTCAATACAAGATTGGTGCTTGGTGGGACTGTGGTGGGGCTCAAACTCCCAGCCGTGGTAATGGGAACCTAGTGCATTTCCACTGCACCACCACAGCTGTGAGGGGTGGCAGTATATGAACTGTTTAAAGCTATATAGAAAAAAGGGCAGGGAAACAAACAAAGGAAACACCAGGAGTGTTGTGTACTGAAATCAAAGACAATCTAAACCTTGTCCAACTCAATATTTCCTTTTCGCCACTCTTTTTGTTGTTGTTGTTGTTCACAACTTAACCTCTATCTTTTAAATTCAGCTCTTCTTCACTGTTCACAACTTAAACTTTAGCTCTTGCTTTTCTTCACTACTTGTAGCACAAACTCTTTTCTTTTACAGCTCTCGCATTTATTTATTTTTTTCCCACAACTTCGAACCACTGTTACCATTCGTCCCTCTACAAAGGTGCAACAGGGAATTGTGTTTGGCTGGGTGTGTTTATACCGTGCCACACAGGTGGGTCTGGTCAGCGTTGATTACCGCTTGAGCTTCTGGGGCTTGGAGTTCTTTGCTCCAGCTCCACCAGCTTTCCTACTGTGCTGGCCAGGCCCCCTGCTGGTGGCTGACGGTATACGCTGCCTGCTTACAACATCCACATCCATGTTTTTCGTAATCAAAAAAAATAATAAAACGTTGCTGCATCCTCCATCACTTCTCACATGTGACAGCAGACGGTCAACTGTCCAACCACAACCACTTAAACATTCACGATCACCAATCATTCCAGAGAACACAGTTCTCCCACTGCTCCACAGCTCAATGCTGGGGGGCTTTATACCCTTCTCTAGCTCACGCCTGGCAATTCATCATTATCTGCTCCAGAGAGTCCTATTCTATTGGTAAGACAAGCTGTGTGTGTCTGTATATGCATTTGCACACCTGTGTCAGCAATGGCTGCAACTTAAAGTAGCTAAATTAATTTATTAGAAGGGGTGTCCGCAAACTTTAGACATATAATGTACTTTAGAAGAAGGAAATTCAGGGTAACACATAACAGGGTCATACCAAATTGACTACAAAACAGCCTTGACCCCAAAACGGTACCTATCCCAACATGTATGTCATTTGTCAATGATTGATTGCATAGAGTTTGACATGTGAACTTCAGAATTGCCACCTTCCTGTAGGTAATGCTCTTCTTAAGGGCTAAATATACAGATTACATTGCTCTAACTCAAATGACTCATGGGCTTCCATAATCTATTAGCATTTTTTTTCTCAATAAAGCCAGAGCGAACAGATCAATAACCACAGATGTGCTCAGTTTACAATGATTATACACCCACCGCCCACTTTATTAGAAACATCTACCTCATTCTTACACTCAACAACCCTTTTATGAGGTCTTTCTAACTAATAAAGTGGCTTATAAGTCCACTTTATATCTCCAGTATATCACCAGACAGCAGTTCAGTTTTAGTCAGCCACCTTCTTGCCACCATATTTGTCATTGGCCAGTTTTTGACCAGTGTGGGACAGCATTCTCAACACAGCAGTGGCACCAACATGGTACTGGCCTGGTTAAGGGTGTTACACTGATATGAGTGACAGCAGGCACAGTGATGTTGGCGGTTTACACACATTAGCGCGACCGCCATTGTGAGAGTAATCTGCCAACCGAATACATATCCAGCCAAGAAAAGTTGTGTGGTCAGAAACTGACTTTTGATGAATGGCCTAAAGCAGAGATTCCTGACCCTGGTCCTAGAGTACCACCTGTCCTGCACATTTGATTGTATTCCCAGCTCTAACACACTCCCTTAGGCTCGGAAGGGGTTATAAATGAGCTGATTAGTTGGATCTGGATTAGTTGAGGGCAGGGAAACCATTAAAATATGCAGGGCAGGGGGTAGTGCTAGACCAGAGTTTGGAACCACTAAGCTATACTCTTAAAAATAAAGGTGCTACAGATGGGTTCTGTAAGAGATGCCATAAAAGAGGCAAAAGAATCTCATTATAGATTATACACACTATATAATCTCATTATACACACATTATACACTCTATACACACACACATTATACACACTCTCTATTTACATTATTGCACTGGTTAAATGTACAGGTTTGATAGAATCTGAATGTTTACATTATTTACAAAAGGCACTGGATGGGTGTGAGTTTAGTGTGGGTGGGTGGGTGGGGGAAAGTCTTTATGGGTGCTGTGTGTGAGGGTGCAGAGTGTGTTTGTATGGGGAGGAGGTGTGATGGTACAGATGAGGTCCACAGTCCACAGCTATTGTTCATTCAGCAGCCTGACTGCTCGAGGACGGAAGCTGCCTCTAAACCGTCTGGTCGTGGTCTTCAAGCTTCTGTACCTCCTGCTGCTGGGCAGCTGTGAGAACAGGCAGTGGCTTGGGTGGGTGGAGTCCATGATAATTCTCCTTGACTTCCTCAGACAGCGGCTGGTGTAGAAATCCAGAAGGTTTGGCAGCTGATGACCCAGATGATGTGCTGGGCTGTGCGCACCACCCTCTTTTGTTTACATCAAAAAAAGGGGAAGTAGAGAAGTGGTTCTTCTGTGACATAGCCTAAAGAAACTTGGTGGATCAAAAGCAAGATGGATCTACAAGGTGTTTCTAATAAAGTGGCCAGTTAGTACATCTAAGAAATAATACATCCGCTATAATTATAATTATGATTTTTAACCCCTTTTAACCCAAAATATCCATAGATGGTCCTGCTGAATTTTACATTATCTTAACTAAAGTCTCATAATAATTACTAGATCATTTATTATAACTTAATAACTAAATATTAAAAATATTAATTAATAATTCATTTTCAGCTCTTTACACTCTGGACCAGTAAAACAGTGGTTTTAATAAGTACAGAAGTCTAAAGGTTTAAGTCACCACTGAAGATATTAAACCATCTGCTCAGAGAAAGCTCTGCCTGCATCACATGGTCCTTCTTCCAAGAGGGCTCTTATCAGTTAAATGAGCCCCATTCTATTTATGACTCATCCGGGAAATTATTCTAAGAAATTGGGGACGAACTGAGTTGCTATCATCGGACTTCTAAGAAACGTACATCCAGAAATGAGGGGTGTCGTCAGTGCAGCTGAGTTTGAAACAGCTTTTCTCGTATCAGCAGCAAAAGCGTCCAAAGGACCCACTCATGGCTAAAGATGCGCTCATGCAGGATGGTCAGCTTGGGACTCAGGCCGTTGTGCAGCTCCTTGGTCCACTGTCCACTAATGGGGCTCCGAGAGACGTAGGACATCCTGGCGGGGTTGCGACTCCAAGCACACAAACAGCCTGGCAAAGCCCAGCCGTCCCAGGCTGAGGGAACAGATTGCTTCAATTACGGTGAGCCTCACGCTCCGGAGTTCTCCCCAGACACACGGAGCATCCGCAAGCTGGAGAGGGATTCGGGAAGTGGCGGCTGAGCTCCCGAGCAGCAAGGGCCGACCCTGCTCCCACACCAATCTGTATTCTGTTGGAGCCCAGGAGACGCTACCTTCCCAACTGCCCAGCGCTGCTTTCAAATTCCAATCAGATCCTGGAGCTCGTCCATAGACGCCAATTCGGCTGATTGGCATTCTCCCTAAATTTCCAACAAAATCAATTCGGATGCAGAGTGCATCAATCTGCTAGCTCGTCGATCTGCTAGCGATTTGCGGCTTCGCGGCGGATTCACGATTCCCTCCCGATCCCTGGGTATTCCCAAGCATATTGGTTCAGAGAGGAGCTCTTGTCTATTCTTTTTAATTGGCAGCATCAACGAACACGGATCCTGTTAGGAGGTGCCGACTCCAGGAGTCCTGGCGTTAATTGCGAGCCGGAGTCAAGTGATCGACTAATTGATCACAGCCCTTACAGGGGCAGATAACTCATTGTGGCGATCCAGGGAGGGAGGAGGCTTGTCGCAGATGATTCATGCGTCTCAGCGGGCTGCTCCTGAACAGCAGGCCTGGCGTGAGGGGAATCGGATCATCAGCACCCCGTCCCAAGCCCTCAATTCTCCCTCTAAATCAGCATTAAGAAGGAGGGCCCAGTGTTGATGGGTTGCCACGAATGATGCAGTGTCTACGTCGGAGAGATCCTCTGGACGAAGGCGGAGGGACGTCCATGGAAGATATATGGTGGTGCTTTAATGAAGGCTGAGAGGGAAACTCAGCCTCTGAGGAAATGTCTCTGTTGAGCAGGTGGGGCAGTTATCACGAGCCCCATGCACATACTGCTAAATGAACAGAGCATTGGCCCCCGAGGGCTGAGAAGAGACTGCAACACAGACGCCTGGTGCAGTACACAAAGCTAAAGGAACCTATCATTCCTGTCATGAGAACCTTTTTACACTCTTATCAAAAGAGGTTTTAATATTATACCAAAAGAGGTTTTAGAACAATATCAAAAGCATAAGTAAAAAAATGTCTTAGACCCTATATGCTCATTCATGCATAGGTTTTTACGCTTATAAGCACATTATTACTGCCATAATTAATATCACAACTTCACAGACCCTACAATAGAACCCTGTGGGACTCCGCAAGAAGTTACCAAATAATTCCCAGCCTAATAGTTTCTGCATGCTGCAGAAATCCTACATGCTCAGGGGGGCTGACATGGGTGGAACATGGGCTAGGTGGTTTCCAGGTGGTCGTGGGCTCTGAGTGGGTTTGTGCATGCATTTGTACTGGGACCCAGTTGGGATTCCCACCCAAATGGGCCCCATTTGTTACATCCCACCCTAATCTCGCATGGGTCCCATCTAGGCCCCATATGCAGTGGACTATATGCAGGACTGTTTTCTCTATTCTTTACACATTGACTTCCATATAGTGTAACAACACTATATGTCCAAATATTTGTGGACACCCTTTCTAATGAATGCACTCAGCTACTTCAGGTAGCACCTATTCCTGACACAGATGTACAAATACACACATAAACAGCTTGTCTAGTCCCTGTAGAGAAGTACTGCCAATAGAATAGGACTCTCTGGAGCAGATAAATAAACATGAACCCACTGGCGTGGGCTAGAGGAGAGGTATAAAGCCCCCCAGCACTGAGCTGTGGAGCTGTTGAACTGCACTCTCTGGAATGATGGATGGTGCAGCTCCATTCAATACTTTTCAGATTAGTTGAGGATGATGAGGTGGGGTGGTGATCATCATGAACATCCTGGCTCCAGAAATGCTCTTTGATTGCTGAATGCAATCAAATCCTCACAGCAATCCTCACTCCAAAATCTAGTAGAAAGCCTTCTTTCCTGGACAGTAGAGACAGTTACTCCAACATAAGCAGGATAAACCCTTTGTAACACCTTTTTTCTTGATTTCAGAAGAAACAATGAATGAGCAGGTGTCCCAATACTTTTTTTTCCACATACTGTATGTCAGCATGTTCACACAATGTCTAACAGTGTAAAAAAAAAATCGGAGGCTGTCTTATGAGAGTGATGCTATGCCGCCATTAGCACTGTGACACAGGGTGTGAAATGGGTATATGACATTGCTGTGGGGTAGCATGTCTTCCGTGCTGCATGGCTAAAAACACAGCTGTGTTCCCTTCAGCATGAACATGCCTAGTTAATGCTTCTGCTTCTGCTACCCCACCACCCCCCCCCCCCCCAACCCCCAACCCCCCTGGAATCAAAGGGAATCGAATGGTCCTGCTTTCAGAAACACACAGCACAGCCAAACGAATGCACCGGGAGTCAGGGAGGATGTTAGGATGTTATTCGAGGGATTGTTGTCCCTCCTTTTTCCGTCTTCATGAGACAGTGAGGTGAAATCCTCAGGGCGAGTCTCTCCTAATTTTCCGCGGCTCGCAGAGTGGGTGAGCGAGTGCCCCTTTGATAAGATTATTTGACATGTCTGCAGAGACAGAATGGAGTCATGTTTCTTGTTGAGATGTGCTGTCACCGAGGCTTTAAAGATGCCGGTCTGCGGCGCATACCAAGATGGGCACTGTAGATTCTAGAGATCGAGATCCGTCCTCGCCAGCCACTGTAAATCACATTTTTTTAGGGTTACGCTCCGTTGAAAGCAAAATACACTGTCTGCATTTAAAACACCATGAGGGATTTCATTACAGCTATCAAAGTTTGAACTTGTTCCGTGGTTCCTTTTCCCGTTCCCTGGCAAGTCAAAAAAACTAAAAAAAAAAGGATGTTAGCTCTGTTTCTGTTTCATCATCTCTAAGAAAGCTGTAGATGGTGAGTCACTAGTTTGAAACTAGCTCCACTGGGAGGGAAACTACATTCCAGAACTGGCAATACAGTCAGATGTTCTCAAAAAGTAGCTTAAACTCAGTTCTCAGTGAATTTATAGGAACTAATATATATATTTATTATTTTATCCAAAAGAATTGCATGGGGCAAGGCAGACTCAAACAATGGGAGGATTCAAATAAAGTGTCTACAGAATGTAAGCTCTTCTGCATTGATTTACATGACCAACTCCCAATACATCCAAATTAGTGTGTGAATCCCACATAGATGGAATTAAAAAAGGTTCATTTTAATTTGGACATTTTTCCTGACTGGAGGAAAGCCATGTTCCATTTATAGCGCTTATAAACTTGCCCTTGACTACCTGTGCAGACTTCCCCACAGTCTCATACACAGCAGCTCTGTCACTTAGATCTCTAGATATACGTTTTCTTACCATCCTGCTTATAAAATGATCTACAGTCAGGCTCAGATCTTTCACCAGCCTGGTGTCGAGAGGAAATCGTACATATGTGGGTAAAAGACTATTTCAGGATTCGCACAATGGGTGTTCTAATCTTAGCTCAACCCTCGTGCATTTCCAGGAATTACTGACGCAGCCCAGACACGCAGAAATCCGTCAATCTGAACAGAGAATGTTACAAAGCAACCAGTACAATTCATTACCTAAAATTAACCTCATACACTTAAACCTAATTCTAACCTAAACCTAACCTCCATCTAAACCTAAACCTAAATTAAATGTAGCCTACTACACCTAAACCTAATTCTAACCCAAACCTAAAGTTAAACTACTACACCTAAACCTAATTCTAACCTAAACCTAAAGTTAAACTACTATACTTAAACCTAATTCTAACCTAAAGTTAAACTACTACACCTAAACCTAATTCTAACCTAAACCTAAAGTTAAACTACTACACCTAAACCTAATTCTAACCAAAACCTAAAGTTAAACTACTACACCTAAACCTAATTCTAACCTAAACCTAAAGTTAAACTACTATACCTAAACCTAATTCTAACCTAAACTTAACCTACTACACCTAAACCTAATTCTAACCTAAACCTAAAGTTAAACTACTACACCTAAACCTAAAGTTAAACTACTACACCTAAACCTAATTCTAACCTAAACTTAACCTACTACACCTAAACCTAATTCTAACCTAAACCTACATCTAAACCTAATTCTAACCTAAACATAAAGTTAAACTACTACATCTAAACCTAATTCTAACCTAAACATAAAGTTAACTTAGCCTACTACACTTAAACCTAATTCTAACCTTAACATGACCTAAACTTAACCTTCTACACCTAAACCTAATTCTAACCCTAACCTAATCTAAACCTAACCTCCATCTAAACCTAAACCTAAATTAAACTTAGTCTACTACACCTAAACCTATTTCTAACTTTAACCTACACCTAAACCTAAAGATAAACGACTACACCTAAACCTAATTCTAACCTAAACTTAACCTACTACACTTAAACCTAATTCTAACCTTAACCTACACCTACACCTAAACCTAAATTTAACCTACTACAACTAAACCTAATTCTAAACTACACCTAAACCTGAACTTAGTATGCTAGACCTAAACCTAATTCTAACCTTAACCTAACCTAAACATAACCAACTACATCTAAACCCTAATTCTAAACTACACCTAAACCTAAACCTGAACTTAACCAACTACACCTAAATCTAATTCTAACCGTAACCTAACCTACACTTAAATGTTAAACTACTACACCTAAACCTAATTCTAACCTTAACCCATCCTACCTTTAAACCTAACCTACCACACCTAAACCTAATTCTCACCTTAACCTAAACTTAACCTACTACACCTAAACCTAATTCTCACCTTAACCTAAACTTAACCTACTACACCTAAACCTAATTATAACCTTAACCTACACCTAAACCTAAAGTTAACCTACTACATCTAAACCTAATTCTAACCTAAACCTACACCTAAACCTAAACTTATTCATACAAATTTTATGATCCACAAGGTGCTCCTGTCCACTGGTGGTGCTGTTCTGCCAAATACACACAACCCACTCGTTCAGCTACTGGGCTTTTGGGAATTGGGAACAGTGACGCCACAGTGTTCTGCTTTTCTACCTGATCTACCCTTTGCAATTTGCACTGAGCATGCTCGGCACAAATCGGACAGGGGGGCGCGAATCGGGTAGCAACAGTCGGTGCTTTAAATCCAAACTTGAGAGACACCTGTTCACCCAGGACTTTTCCACCCAAAGAATGGCCAGCCCCTGTCCTTCTGCCAGAGCCTATCAATTGTGCTGATATTAAATATAGTCCTTTTTAATGTCTTTTCTTTCTTAACCCCCTAAACAGCCCTTATGGGCCATCGGCTTCTCCTACCCAAGATCAGCCCCACCAGTTTATGTAATTTTATCATTTTGTCATTTTATCGCTCATTTTATCGTCATCTTTAGTCTATGATGTCATTTTGTTTGCTATTTTTAAAAACCTGTGGAGTACCAAGTGACCTCGAGCCTATGAAAGGTGCTCCCCCAACCCCCAGCCCCCTTTAGAACAAGTCCTGCCGAGCAGTGTGGCTTGCTTATATAATAAAAATATATTATAATATATGAAGAAAATCTGCATGCATACAACACGTTCCAGCCTAGTGAGCATTATGAACACCGTGAACATTTTCAGCTACCCAAGTGAAGACCCTGAACCTCAGCTGGGCTAATTAATTTTATTTTGCTCGGGTAGGAGGCGAGAGGTGCTGCCTTTTTCACATGCGCATTTTCAATTCCACTGCTCTGTGGATTAGAAGTGCAGGCAGGCAGATGGCTCTAACAGGTAAACTTTTCGACGGCGTGAGAGAGCAGGTTTGCTCAGGCAACGGTAGGCCGAGATCCCAAGAAGCTTTCAAGAAGTTCCTCAACATCCCCCCCCCCCCCCCTTTTTTTTTACAAAAACAGCAAATAAGCCTGAGCACAGTCGGGCGAAGTGTCTTCCATCAGGTCTTCTAACCAGATCTGCGTGATCTCAGCTCCATTCGGTGGAAGCGAAATGAACAATGCTTGTTATAATGATAGCCACACAGCCCAAAACGAGCTTACCTCTCTCTCTCGCTGTCTTTGTAAATAAACGGGTTGCTCCACTAATGTCAACGAATCAATCGCCTAAACAATCCCGCAGACTGACAGCTCAGCCCTGTGCTCAAAGCAACTTTCCACTACAGTAGAAAGTAGAAAATAATTAAATGCTGGAGCTTAGAGTTTAGAGGAAGTATAAGAAGCTTATAGGGCACCGCAGTCCTTCAGCCAGTTCAATTATGTTCCTTCACCTTCATTTAGGACTTTCGCTCATTCCCCATTGAGCATGAGCGTAAGTCTCTTAACACAATGGAGCCCATAAGCCTCCATGGAGAAATGCCCTCCTTTTGTTCGGCGGGCCTGCAAAGAAGGAGATGTTTAACAGCCTGCAGTGGATGCATGATAGGTCCGGGTGGGTCCAGTGGAGAAGAGAGAAGCTACTGGGCGACTCCAGAGGAGCACCATCCACCACTTCAGAACTTCTGGAACATCTGTTCTGTAGACTACCATATCTGCTCCCAACGTTCGGGAGGCCTTAGGGGCTTTTCTGAGAACTGACCTTTATGACCTAATTTCTGGATTTTTCATAGTATCAGTAATTTATACAATTTCATTTCATTCATAACAGTTTTTACGTCACAGCACTTGGGTAACAACAGTGCATGAGGTGGGGGAAGAATATGGAGGGTACGCATTGACATCACGCCCCCTTTTGCCCCTTTCGGCCTTCATTTATTAGGGAAAATAGCCAAAGGTCCATGGACAGCGATGTGGAGCCAGGAACGTCCAGCTAACTCAGGCTCAAGGCTCAAATCACATCCGTTAGTGAGGTCAGGATGTCGGATGATGATCACCACCCCAACTCATCATCCCCAACTCTCCAACTCATCCCAGAAGTATTGAATGGAGCTCCACCACCATCATTCCAGATAACACCGTCATTCCACTGCTGGGGGGCTTTATACCCCTCTAGCCCATACCTGGCATTAGGCAGCATGGTGTCAGTAGGTTCCATTAAAACTTCCCCACAGGGACTAGACAAGCTGTGTATGTGTGTGTGTGTGTGTGTGTGTATGTGCATTTGCACATCTGTGTCAGCGATGGGTACAACTTAAAGTAGCCAAATGCATTCATTAGAAGGGGTCTCCACAAACGTCAGTGGTCCGTACTTCTGAAGTGTTTACTGCAAATGATATGAAGGATGTTTGGACAGTCTTCATTACTAAGGTTACCGTGTCCCCGGTCCTGTCACTCTAGACGCCACAGGGGAAAGATCTTTCAACTCTAGCCAGAATCCATATTTCTCACATTACAGCCCTGACATTCTGTTTGACCTTCGGGCGATACTGAAACGATGTTTGCCAAAATTCATTTTGTCTATCGCTCATTTCTCCGCTCTGCACTTGGAAAGATTTAAGCAGACGTACATCACCCTGTTTCTTTTTTTTTTTCCTCCCAATGTTCTCCAAACGTCTAACATCACAGGCTATACACTTCGCCAGAGGGGTTTTGGAAGCAGCCGTGTTGAGGAGATTTTGAGGAGGCCTATGTTTAAAAAAAAAAAAAGTACGTGGCCTACAGTGACATCTGCTATAACAAACTTGACTGCTCTGCCACGGAACATCCTCCTCACCTGTCCCTGATGTGACCTGGCAGCTGGTAGTGGCGCAACTCGAGGCAGGTCACAGGTGCCAGAGGAATTATCAATCTCTCGCTCGGCCCCGCTGCAAACAAACGCTCCCCCTGCCCACCCACGTACAGCCTGAAGACTGAGGCCGCATGCACCCTGGGCATTAGTTTGCTGTTGCTGGAGCGGAGAACCAGGCGCTCTCTCAGCAAGTCAAGGTGACTGCTGACCCAGTTTGAAAGCGGGCACGTGTCCCAAGGTCACACGCCCACACACCCGAAAGGTTTTGTTTGTTCGCAAACTGCCACAAGCCATCTTTTCGCAGCCCGTGCGCCAGGTGCAGACTAGGAAAGCAGTGTGGGAGCGAAAGTAACTGCTGCCTCTGTTCGGCTTATATAATAAACTCCTTTCGGAAACAGGAAACAGGCCTGCAATGTGAAAATCACTGGCGAGCGCTACTGAAGGAAGACAATACGATGAATAAGAAGAAAGGGGAGGAGCCAAATTGAGCAATTACGCGCTTCTTACGTGGTTAGGCGGACGACAAAGCTGAGCGGAGGCCTCCGAATACAGATTCCGGAGCGTCCTTGTGTGTTGGAGAGCGTAAAGCCGTTAAGGTGAACGCAGATTTACATCTGTCTGCTGATGCTTCTTTCATTCGGCTCTGCTATTTTACTAGCTGTTGTCTCAGCTCCTGCATCTCACAGAGAAACAGTGACACCTTTGGTAGAGTATATGAGCTATCTGTAACAAAGCCTGTCTTTTGTATGCGTTCCCTCACACCGTGCCCCCTTCATAAAGGCCCGCTTAGCAAAGCAGGCGACGTGGACTGCCCTTGGTATTCACACTCACTGCAGATACAGTCAGAAGAATTGTGCAGAATGGAATGTCAACTCACATTTGAACATGGCCGAAAGTCATTTGGCACTCTGAGAGGTGTGAGAGGGATTCTGTTCCACAGAGCTTTTTCCAGGACCTAGGGTTTACGATGCTGCCACACCACTGCCCTCTGCTGGACACTGTTGGAGCTTGCATGTTGCAGCCACTGAACTGCAACACACTGAATTCGGGTGTTGTTTAGGAGTACACTCTTGATACGACGCCTCAGAATCGGGTTCTCTGAGTGATGCCATATAAGAAATGCAAATTTTGGTTCCATAAAGAACCTTGTTTGCGAGAGTCAACCATCAAACGATGGTTCTTTAAGCTAACAGATTACAAATATGGTTCTTTAAGGAGCCAAAACTGGTTCTTCCACGGCTTAGCTCAAATAGCCGTAGGATGCCCTTCATTTATAACAGTGTATCCTAACAGGTGGTTCGTTTTTTAGGGGTTCCAAATTTCCTCTACCTCCTCTCTTCATGCACTGCACATTAAAATGGGTTCTTCATGGGTTCTACGCAGTCGGAAAAAAGGTACATTTGTGTTCATCAAGGTACACACAACAGAAATGTGGGTGTGTCTATTTTTTGGCACAGGAGGGTGTTATAGAGCAGACGGTAAAAAAGCAAATGAGCCAATTTTAGGCAATTTAGGAATTCTGCTTTTTTTAGGTCCCAAAAAGAGGACATGTCCTGGAAAAGAGGACAATGTGGTCACCCTACACTCTAAAAAATAAAGGTGCTACAATGCCATAGAAGAACTACTTCTGTTTCCATAAGGAACCATTTTTTGTAATAAAGATTTGACCATTAAACATTTACATCAAAAGAAAAAGGTTCTTCATGCTCACACATCTCTGTGACAAACAGGGTTCTTTAAGGAACCATAAATGGTTCTTCTATGGCATCACTCAAAGAATCATTTGTAGCACCTTTATTTTGTAAGTAATGCACCATCAAACGGTACAACATGGTTCTTAAGGTTTGATTGTGTCCCTCAAAGATCCACTACGTTCATTTTCAGGAGAAAAACCTTGTATCTCCAATTTCAATGATTTAATTCTAAGATGTGTTGGAGCACTACTGTTCTATTCTAAAGCTCAACTGCAGCTTCAAATTATGTCAAAAGTTAAATGAAGTTAAATTTAAAGGAAAAAATAAAAGCAGACAGTGAATGGAGGCAGTGGCACTATACACACAACAAATATGGAATACAAAAGGCAGCATTCACGCTTACTCTAATGAAGCACTTTAACAGAGCAGTCGCACCAGGGTTCGCTTTAATCGAACCAAAACTGAGAAGCATAAACACACCACAAACGATTCTTTTCATGGTTAGACGTTTCTTCAATACAACAGAAAATCAGCAGGTTCTTTAAAGAACATGGTTCTATATAGGTTGTACTATTGTTACAAATCAAAGAACCTTCGTTCCTTCGTCGGTATGTTAATGCCAATTAAGATTAGTTTATAGTCTATAGTCTATAAAGCAATAGTGTGCAGTACTCAATTGGGACACAGCCATACTCTTAAAGCCCTGTGCCCTGTTTTCCGTCCTTCTCTGTCTCCCATGTCCTGGTTACTTAAAGAACTTTCTAAATGTTCAATGTTTTGAACTGATGGTTACAGTGTTTCTTCTCTGTAAACAGTTCTTTACATTTTAAAAACTTGGTTCTCTACAGCTTGCAGTATCCATCAGTTTTCAAAACTGGTCGTTTTTTGAGTGCCTTTTAGATGGACACTATTGTCCCACAATGCAATTCAAAAAGGAAAGGGAGGAGCTTCTCATGTCTGGAAAATGTATCTAGTCTAGGTCTAGTAGACTAGTTTATATATATATATACTATATAGATATATATACTATATATATACTATATAGACTATATATATATATATATATATATATATATATATATATATATATATATTCTTTTTTCATCCTTCTCTATCTCCTATGTCCTGGTAATGATGGTTAGATGTTTCTTTGAAGTTCTTTGAAGGTCAGCTGGCACTACTGTTACAAGTCATGTTACAAGAACCTTTTGTGGTACTATATGGAACCCTTTTTGCTAGGACTGTGTGCAGTCCTAAACTGCGGAAAGATTTAGCTCTCATAACCAACCAGTGTAAAAAAATGATTAAAGATTCACAGAGGCTTCTTCAGAACATTTGCTGCATAAAGTTGTGACCTGTCAGTCAGCTGTGGAGTGACATAAGTGCCAGAAGTGCCAGAAGTGCCGCCGCAAAGAAACTGCAGATAAAACCAAGCGCATCCATCTTAACCAAAATAATTCCAAGGTTTCTGTGATGGATTTCTGTAAAATGATGAGAACGGATAGAGTGGCATAACGTTAGGCCTTAGGATCTGACCCCAGTGGCACGGCTGCAGTGTGAGTGCTTTTTAAAAGTGTGCTGAACTGCCAGTAACCTTCGGCGCAGACAGCGTGCCCTCTGCCATTCGCCAGTAACATCAAAGTTAGCTTAAACTGTCTCTTCTCCTCTCTGTCCCGCGAGACATCTCCTGCAGTTCCACAACCCAAGTAACCGTGTATCCCTCTTGTCTGCCTCTAATAGCCCTGGTTGGTATAGTGAGTAGCCTGCCTGTCAATGCCCAGTTTTTCTCTGTAGGCTTATTCACATCTCAGTAGCTGTGAGGACCAATGAGCATACTCTGTTCAATCTGTGCATCAATCTTCAAATCTAGATGATTAATTTGTTGTTGAAGCCTGTTTACATATCACCTCTGTTTTATCCTGCTTTCATTATAGATTTCTCATTATTATTGTTGTCTTAACTTCATTCGTTAGAAGAGGCCATCTTCCAGACTAGATAGTTAAGTACACTGGACACTGGACACTGTTCAATGGACACTGTTATCCCACAATGCACTGTGAAAAAATGTGGAAAAAACAACGATGCGAGTGCAGAAGGATGAAGTATGTTGGCATAGCAACACTCCATCACGTCCTGGTAGTATGAAACAAAGGTGCATAGAAATCATAGACACTACATGTCCAAATGTTTGTGGACACCCCTTCTAATGAATGCATTCAGCTAAGATTGAGTTAGTATGTAGAAAAGTATTTCCAATAGAATAGGACTCTCTGGAGCAGATCAACATGAACCTGTTGGCACCATGCTGCCTAATGCCAGACGTGGGCTAGAGGGGTATAAAGCCCCCCAGCATTGAGCTGTGGAGCAGTGGAATTATGGAAGGTGGAGCTCCATCCAACACTTTTGGGATGATTTGGGGAGTTGGGGATAATGAGATGGGGTGGTGATCACACAACATCCTGACCTCACTAACACACTTGTCGCTGAATGCAATCAAATCCTCACAGAAATGCTCCATAATCTTATAGAAAGCTTTCTTCGCTGGACAGTAGAGACAATCACTCCTACAAAAGTAGGTTTCTGCTCAATGTGGGTATGACTCTGCTAGTGATTGGGTGCTGCTGCCTGCCTACCTCCTGGATCTGTTTCCCCCGCTGTGTGAATTTGCCGATGCTGCTTTTCAATGCTGTCTTGCTCAAGATCCTTGTGTCAATTCATTCCCAGCAGAATGGCGCTGCATGGCTGTGCATGCGACTGCATATTAGCCATAGTTCTCCATTATCCCACTCTATCTGACCAGTTATTATACTGCTATCTGATTATCTGTTATTATCTGGTGTCAACCAGAGAAGGATGTGTTCCCTTTTGAGTCTAGGTTTCTTCCTGTCGATCAGTTTTTCCTTCCACCATCACCATTGGCTTGCTTTAAAGAGGCTCAGAAGACAACATTCATGAAGAAAACTACATGAATAAAACTGAATTGAATTGACCATAATATTACCATCATGTTCATCCACTACAATTTTCCAATACACTGTGATTTTATTACATTCAAGTTACCTGAAAAGAAAACTCGGCTTTTCTTCACTCAATTTCCATAAAAGAGGCCGAACTTCCCAGGCTCCCACCCTCTGTACATGCTCGGCCTGCCAGGCTCTGCCAGTGGCTTTTGTAGCTTTAACCACGGAGGACAGCGTAGAGCATCTTCAGTGCCATTTGATGCGTCATGATTCAAAGCGCAGGATCCAGCAGGGAAGGAGCAGGCAGAGGAGGGTTCGTCCCGCAGGTCTACCCAGAAACAGCTGTTTTGGCTCTAATTAAAGGACTGTAGCAGGTGTCACCTGAGCCCCAACGGCGTGGGGGCACACCTGGTTGAATTAATTTGATCCAAAGTGGTCGAGACAGTGCTGTCTGCGCTCCGGCGTGGCGCACAGACGCTCCGCTCACATCGGCCCAGCGGATGTGTTCACTTCACTACCCTGGCTTTGGCAGAGGGGTGAAGCTGCTTCACGCGGCATTTCAAGGTGGCAGGGACCGACGTTCACTCTGACCCCTGGGGACGTGTCGCAGAGTGCTTTGACAATGAGGTGCTGTGACACCAGAGATATACACAAAGCAGGGGCCTGCTAACAGAAAGCTGTCCAAGCAGGTCTGAGCAGGTCTGGCTATAGGTTGTTGTTTTTTTGTTTGAGGGGAAAGTACACACTGTGTAGCAAACTTCTAAAATATTCTAAAATAGTACACTTATATTTGATTAATGTATAAAAATTAAAAGCATACGCATCTTCAAGGGCTTTTAGCAGTGATGTTATGTAGGGGGAGTTAAGTGACTGCCAGTGAATAGTTGGCAATGGTTAAATTATGGAGAAACTTTGGAAAATACTCAAAAAAAAAAGAATTATCATCAGGAATTGGCAACTAATGACAATTCAGACCTTTCTTTCACTAAATAAACATGGACTCATCTAAGCAGCTAGCTCAGAATCAGAAAATGAACCTAATACATGCCTACAATTGGATGTGCTCAGAGTGCAAAATACTCTGCGGCCTTCGGGGGGTCCCCATGCTCCAGTCTTAGCTGTGGCTGCCAACTCACTCATCCGAGTACAGACTGACTGTGTCCAAAATGGATCCCTATTTGCGTTTTAGGGCACTATTGAGTGCGTAGACCGTTTTTCTCTTAATGTCTGAATCGTAAAGTGGAATTTCAGAGGGATGCAGAGGCACTGCAATCTCCCACATGCGACTCGTAATTTGTAGCAAACACCGTAGGTCACTACATCACCTGAATGTGGATCAAAATGCATTGCACTGTCTCTTGTTACTACACAACAGATGTTGATTTGATACCTCTGGTCTTTCAGGACCAAAAAAGTCCACAGGGTTGTGGGACTGTCTAATTCTGACACTTATTTAGAGTGACATTGGAGGGGAAAGTTCCAGGCAAGACGGCACAAGACGACACAAGACAACCATATTCACCATTTGTGATTTTGTAATACAGATGGCTTCTGCCTTTAACCCATCCGTGCAGTGAACACACACACACACACACACTCACACACAGTGGACAGTGATTAAAGAGGGTAAAGGGTCTTGCTCAAAGGCCCATCAATGGCAACAGGCCCATCAAATGCCCATCAATAGCCCGGAGCTCTAACCGCTGAGCCACCACTGCCCCTAATCTTACTGATTACTCGTCCTGTATGACTCCATATACTTGGTGATTAGTTGTGGGTTCAATACCCGGGCTTGGCAAGTTGCCATTGTTGGGCCTTTGAGCAAGGCCCCTTACCCTCTCTGCTCACTGTCCACTGTGTGTGTGTGTTTCACTGTTGGGTATGTGTGTGTGTTCTCTGCACGGATGGGTTAAAGGTGAACCCGCTGAGCCACCACTGCCACATGAAGGTCTAGTTGGCATGCAGGCTTCAGAGCAATGTTGGGTAGATGGCGCTCTCTCCCCTCATCTTAAGCGATGTTGGTCAGCATCCGGCTGGTGCGGTGGAGCTGAGAACCTGGCGCTTTCCTCCATTGCTGCATTGGTGTCAGGTTGAATAGAGGTGGAGGCTGGCTTCACATGAATCAGGAGGAGACATGCTCAGTCCTTATCCTCCCAGTGTCGGAAGCAACGCTAGTGCTGGGTGGGTTGAATAGCAGTACCTAATTACCTAAAACATTAATAAAAAATTTTAAAAATATAAAAATAAATAAAGAGAAAAATTCCAGTATTCCAGTGTAATAATGTGCCTTTATTGTCATATACACTTGAACAGTACAACAATAGTCTTCTCTTTACTTTTCTCAACTAAAAAAAAAAAGCTGTGGTCAGAGTAGACAGCACCCCTGGAGCAGAAAGGTCTTGGGGCCTCGCTCAAGGGACCAACCCTGTGAGCAATAACCCAGCACAACTGTAAAAACTATTTGTATGCTATGACTGTACATTAATTTTCAGAAAGACACTGAATTATTATTGTTTTCTTTAAATTTAGTAGCATCACACTGCAATCTTTAACACTGAATATCCTTATAATTAGCTCTGTGGATTGTTCATTGGGTGCTATTTGGCTCCACAGCCCAACACTTTTCAATGTCTGCATAGAATACCCCTGAAGTTCCATCTTAAAAACAGTCTTAGAGAATAAAACCTTGATCAAATGATCATACTGATGTGCCCGCATTAATTGCTGCATAAATTTAAAATGTAATATAATATACATAATATATATAAAAAAACATAAAAGCTTAGATAAACAGATCTGTGTTCACTCACCTCCATAAAATACAGCATGAGGCCTTAGACACCTGCTCACTTCATGCATCCTGAGTATCAGGGTAATATCTGGATTAGGCCCAGCTGCATACAAATGCAAGAGTACACTAACACAGCCAAGACTCATTCAAACCAGATCCCAACAAATCCTGTCACTCAAACCTCATCTGAGACACATTTGAGCTGCATGTCATAGCAGTGTTAACACATTCGTCTCTTCAAGACATATTCCACAACCAAAACCCCTCCCAGTACAATCAACCCCCCCCCCAGTACAACCTGAACACCAGTATATAATTGCTGTGCAATACATGAATTTGCATATTTCATCCAACACAGCAATCGAATGTCAGATCTGATTAACCGAGTGTAAATGCATGTGGTGTAAACGGGGTCTGTGTTAATATGTGTGACTAGTTTTGATGGTATATTATTTTATTTAAAAACTGACTGCTTACTGATCATGTTAAATTACTGACCAGGTCTCACTATTGACCTTTTACTTTTCCTCAGTTCTCATCTGTGTTTAGTGAGTGTTTTCTCCACTCTCTGACACGCTCACTTACGCAAGTGCACTGTTCAGTTCACGAGAGCTGATCTAACGTGCCCATGAACCGGCTGTGACTGACGAGCTAGTTAGCAGCGCACTCGTCACTCCACTCGTCTTCACCAGAGGGTGTTTAATGAATCCGGAGCGGCAGCTGTAGGAAACTTTATCTCCAGTCAGATTCATCCGGAGGTTGGTTGGGAGGGAAACGACAGGTCATTAAAAATGCTTCAGAAATATAAAGACAGTCTAGAGCCCTTTTTGGACGGGGTTACCCGGTATCGCCTGACCTGGCTCCCCACTACCCTGCTGCCCGTTGTCCTGCTCTGGGGCCTCGCATTGATTCATCCTCACCTCACTGCAGGACTCTATTTCTGACTGTTTACCTGCAGGACTTCATCATCTCATTCACATCTTCATCTTCTATGACTTGACGGCACATTTACCTTTTTATTTTTGTTTAATTGTTGCTTTTATTCTTGTTTTGCTTTTTATTGTTATTTTCCGTTTGATCGACCTGAGGAGGATGGGCTTTAGAGTTTTGGTTTCTCTCAAGGGAGGTTTTCCTTGCCACTGTTGCCACTGGCTTGGACACGGATCTCTGTATAGCTGCTTTGTGACAACATTTTATTGTAAAAAGCGCTATGTAAACATTTAATTGATTGATTGATTGATTGATTGATTGATCAGTTTTACATGGAGAGGAGGAGAAATGTAATTCCACTGCAGGACGTCTGTAAAATACATGACCGATTTACACAGAATAAATAAATCTCTGAACTAATGACTGAGAAAGTAGTGGCTACTCGATTTATGCACTGCCATCACCTCCAAAACACATGAGCCAATCGTATAACCCACTTACAGTGGTAATAATGAAATTTTAGTGTAAACTTGCAGCTACATGTATGTAGGCTACAGGCTATGCTTACACTGACTAACTGTACCTAAAGCTGCCAGCAGTGTTGCAGCTTTGAGAAGTCCAATGGCTCGTCTTCTGGATTTGCTTGATGAAACCAAATGCCTCCTCGCCTCCAGACTTGAGATAAGTCGTGCAAAACTCCTGTGTTGGCTTTCTTTTGGCTTGTTTTACAGTAGGTAAAAGGCGCGGGAATCTTTACTGCCGTTAGAGCACACAGTCCGTACAAACTGGACTGACATTGTGCATTCGGACGGCACTAAAATCACTGAGAAACTCTAATAATGGTAATAATTACATTACTCCATCTCCCCTAGTACAACTAATCCCATCCAAATATAATGAGCTTTGGACCCCCTAACTGCATAGAACCATTGCCTTTACTAATGAACCCTTAAAGAACCCATTTTTTAAATCTGTGATTATATCAGAGGTTATGTCAGATGTGTGGATCCTGAAACAGCAGCTAGACTCAGCTAGACGAAGGTGCTACAGAGCGTTCTTTGGTTCCACTTTTTTTTTTTCTTTGAAGGCTCTTCACACTCTTCTATGGTTCTAGGTTCTTCTATGGTAGAGCGCCTTCATTAGTAAGAGTGTAGTGGAAAGTAATCTTTTATGTGAGTATTTTTTAACCCCCCTTTCCACTCTTTCCTGGCTTCACACAGCAGTGAACTTTAAGATCCTCATCTGTTACATCCTCAAAGCTTTGGCTCTTGTCCATTAAGGACAGCCATATAACTTAGCAACCCTTAACCTTTAATAGTTTTTTACGCATGCATAAATTGCCTTGTGGATGCGCAGGGACATTGCAGTGGTCATTATTTACCCTGACAGGCTGCAGCTGGGGAGCAACGCGGGACCACAGGGATGAATCCCAACACAGTGGGCCGGCTTCCATCGCATAGCCTACTTCGGTGCCTGCTCCATTAGGCTCTATTAAAAGCCTATCAGCTGAGTCTATAAGTACTGTACATTGACCCTCTTTTGAAGGAGACTGGTGTGGGCGAAAAAAGGAGGGTGGGGTGGGGTGAGGGGGAGGTTGTCAATTCTGGCACCCGAGCAGCGGATTACCGATGCCCCGGCCTTGTGTTTTCTCACTGACTGTGCAAACTCCTGACGTTAACATCTGCCAGGTATGTAAGCTATGTCAATTTATCTGGAATGCCGCCCGAGGAAGTGCTGTGCATTCTAGCGCACTGGTTTCCTTTGTGCCACTACAATGCATTAATTTCATGAGTCAACAGGCTATGACTGGCAGCTTGTGTAGAACTAAACAGTGTTTAATTGGATTCTGATCTGCTGCAACACAACTGCAAGGCTGTTTGCTGCTTTTTCGTAGGGGGTTTTTCACTCTCCCTTTTTTTCCCCCAGAACACCTAGAGCGTGATGGAAGCAATCGGTTTCCCCTCCTGCTGGTGGCTCAGTGCTCCAGACCCCCGGGAGGGTCCTGTTTACGGTCATGCTCCGGCAGTGTCGTGATGCCCTGGCACCCGGCCTGGCAGTCTGTGTTAATGACTCTAATGCCGGCGCTTCTGCACTGCGCGAGCCGGCCCTGGTGTTTCGGCCGGGATTAACCTTAAGTGATTTCTGCCGCAAAGATCATCTCCTGCTGCGACAACAAGCTCAGGATACAGTTCATTTCACAGCCCGTGAGTGAAACCTCGGGATTTTCACCGCGGAGAGTGAGCAGCAGTGAGAGATTTACTCATGCTGCCCTCTTTAAGAGGCCTCCGTCATTACAATCTGGGGAAATGGGAGGGAAACAGTGAGTCGCTTTAAGGTCTTAAGCTTTGCCAAAAGCCGTGTTACAAAACCCACACTGGGTGTATTAGGACAACTAAGCTCGCAGAGCATCTCAGTGCAGAAATCCTTGAAAATAGGAAGATAGAATTCTTACAAAACCATCTGCAGAGCTTGCCTCAGCTAATGGTCCAGAGATTTAAAAATTACAGCAATTTACAGGATTTATCATGGAAAGCTGGCTTTCAGGCCCAGACATGGGGGATGGTAAAACACTCATTGATTCTGTCATGCAAGCTGTCAGTGATTAAAGCAATATTAACTGCTCACCATGACCACATGGTAACTACACATTTTCCCCTTTACAGCATCCATCATCACCAGCAGAGTCACGGACTACATTTACAAGTGTAAAAAGGTTCAATGCCAGTCTGACTAAGACTAATATTGCTAGTCTAAAAGTCAGTGGCAACTGTCAAGGTCTAGCTTATAAAATCTATGATGTTGTGATGATGTTGCACATAGGTAACATAAAGGTGTACATACAGATTTTTGTATAATTAAATGTTTTTGTATGTATAGTTCTTTTAGCGCTAAAAGTGTTGTGTCCCTGAGGACCTTTTAGAGATTCCTCAGTTTGAAACTGTGGAAGAACCACTTAAGATGCTTTGAGGAACCTTCAAGGAACCTATTTTCTTCAAAAAAACTTTTTTAGGTTCTGTCCACATTTAAAAGTTCATCAAGGAACATTGTGCATTTACTGTTTTACGTCAACACTGAGATCAATAACTGATCAGGACAGAGATTTATCAGTCTACTCAGGCTTTAGTAGAGCTCAGTAACACTGAGATACGAAATAACTGATCAGCACAGTGATTTATCAGTCAACTCAGGCTTTAGTAGAGCTCAGTAACACTGAGACAGTAAATAACTGATCAGCCCAGTGATTTATCAGTCTACTCAGGCTTTAGTAGAGCTCAGTAACACAGAGATAAATAACTGATCAGCACAGTGATTTATCATTCTACTCAGACTTTAGTAGAGCTCAGTAACACAGAGATAAATAACTGATCAGCACAGTGATTTATCAGTCTACCCAGACTTTAGTAGAGCTCAGTAACACAGAGATAAATAACTGATCAGCACAGTGATTTATCAGTCTACTCAGGCTTTAGTAGAGCTCAATAACACTGAGATAAATAACTGATCAGCACAGTGATTTATCAGTCTACTCAGGCTTTAGTAGAGCTCAGTAACACTGAGATAAATAACTGATCAGCACAGTGATTTATCAGTCTACTCAGGCTTTAGTAGAGCTCAGTAACACTGAGATAAATAACTGATCAGCACAGTGATTTATCAGTCTACTCAGGCTTTAGTAGAGCTCAGTAACACAGAGATAAATAACTGATCAGCACAGTGATTTATCAGTCTACTCAGGCTTTAGTAGAGCTCAATAACACTGAGATAAATAACGGATCAGTACAGTGATTTATCAGTCTACTCAGACTTTAGCAGAGCTCAGTAACACAGAGATATATATCAGATAAATAACTGATCAACACAGTGGTGTAGGACCTATTGTCAATGTAAAGGAAACATTTGAAGAGCTTCTACATATCACATGATATTTAGATAAGAGGTAAAAGAACAGCCATACGTGGAAAACCTAAAGAGACTAGTCATTTATCCTTTTATATTGTGAGCTTGTAACCATAGTCACTTTTGCAATAGCCAATGGTTTTAGATAAACCATCTGTATTAGAGTCTATTTCTCCATTTATTTGTTTATTATTTTCATTTGCATTTAATTTTCTCCTAATTTTCAAAAGATGAGTCCACATGATGTGAGTGACACATGTCAACGAGTCCCGTGGCCTACCAGGAACCAGACGCTGTATGATAGGCCTGCAAAGGTCAGCCACTGGTGCTGAGAAAGGTTCGGGCAGTCAGCCAGCAGGTGATGTCAGCACTGACAGCCAAGGGAAGGACAGCATTGCTGGTCCTCTGACCTTCAGTGGCTGCCTTCATCCTCCTCCTCTTCACAGCCTCCCCACAGCGTGTGCTGCATTTGAATACAACATTCATTCGTCTCATTCACAACGAGGGTCCAACTTCCTCCAAACCAGAGCTAAACAAGCACAATGACAACATTGCGAACGCAGGGCACGTTTCCCACGGCTGAGAACGAGCACTGTCATCTTGGCAGACTTGGCCCCTCAGTTCTCACAGAACGTCTCACCGCAATGACACACTCCACTGCTCTTGGTCAAGCACCTTCCTGTTTCCACACAGCATGGTTTAAGGCATGAGGCCTTTGTGCACTCTGAGGGATGACATTCTCAATAACTCTCTCTCTCTCTATCTCTCTCACTGTAAAGCTTAGCTCACATGTGTTCGGCTGTAGGCCCTGCAATCATGGACCTGGATCTGCTACACCACTCTTCAGAAACACTATGCGTCCAAATGTTTGTGGACACCCCTTCTAATGAATGTGTTCAACACGCACAGCATGTCTTGTCTCTTTAGAGAAGTACTGCTAATAGAATAGGACTCTCTGGAGCAGATAAACAGCATGAACCTATTGGCACCATGCTGCCTAATGCCAGGCGTGGGCTAAAGGGGTATAAAGCCCCCCAGCATTGAGCTGTGCAGCAGTTGAAGAACTGTGTTCTCTGGAATGATGGATGGTTCTCCATGCTCTTGTCACTGAATGCAATCAAATCCTCACAGCAGTGCTCCTCCAAAATCTAGTACTCCAATAAAAGCAGGATATACTCTTTATAATACCCGTGATTTCAGAAGAGACCATGAATGATCAGGTGTCCCAATACTTTTGTATAGTGTATAAATGAAACGATAGGGTTGTTTTGATATTGGTACTGGTAATATATACGTACAACTGCCTGAGAGATCCAAATATTCCCAAAGCAGACAAAAAAAACTCTGCTCTGGTGTTGAAGGATGTATTAAGACAAAAAGGCCCTCTCATCTCTTCTAGTGCCAACAGTGAAATGCTCAGGCTTATTTACCTTACCTACACTCACAGAGCAGAATGGATTTACAACCATTTAATGTGCTATTTTTGTTTGTTTGTTTGTTTGTTTGTTTTTCATTGGACCAATAAACAAGCCATTCAGAGTGTTCAACATTCAGCTACTATCAGATCCTGCCTTATTAATAATACAGCAGCATCCTCAGGGCGCCACTCACTATTTTAGATTCAGTATTATTAGCATATTAGGAAAGTATATATAAATATAAAGCTCTGCATTAGTGCTACAGTTCTCTGAAAGAGGTTGTATGCCACTTATTATCAGAACACAAAGACAGAACCGCTGGTTTTGGTGAGGCAGTATTGGTTGCTGTGCTGTTTCTGACATCAAGCATAAAAATATGTAAAAAAGAGAAAACAATAAACTCATCCCGTGGGGCATACTGCATTATTTATCAGCGAAGGCATGAGGACCTACCAACATACAAACAAAACATTTAGCAAAAGAAAAGCTGGGAATGAGCATTGTTCAGTTTTCCCTGGAACTGTTTCAGATAACTACAATATAAATAAATAAAAATAATAAATAATAATAATAATAATGCAAAGTTCAAAGCATATAGACTCTTTATGAATACACTAACAAATCCAAATAAGCTCAGAGCAGACAAAAAAGGCCAAGTGAAGTACATCTATTGTCATCAGCATATAATATAATATAATATATTCATATACAATCATGTGACAAAGTTAGGACACCCCCAAATCTTTTTCTTTTTGAACATGTGTAAACATCTGGAGATCTGATCTTCATGTGATTAACACTGAGAGATGGAGGTAATCTAACTAAACTTACACAACTAAAGATGAACTGAATGCCTTTAAGCATTATTTATAAAATAAAATTAATAGAAATTTAATTTTCCTGTGTGAAAAAAGTTCATATTACTCCTTCATATGTGTAGAATCAGAAGCAGCTGCTGCAGATCAGAACCTGGTTAGAGAGGATTATTCTAGAGGAGTCTGGAGTCTTATTTAAACCTCAGACGTTTAGTCTGGTGTGATCTTGATGGTTGAAGTGAGGGGTGAAGAAGATCACCATGGCCAGATCCAGAGAGCTCTCTGAGGCCTTCAGAAAGAAGGCTGTAGATGCAGAGGAGTCTGGGAAGGGAGTGTAAAAAGATCTCAGAACAGTTTTCGAAATTGAAAAGTGATACAACTGACCAGCATGGCCAGGTTACCCTCTCTAGCAAGTCTCCAATATTCCTAAAATGCCATCACAGGATCTACAGGTAGCTCTGGCCACATCTGATGTCAAAGTACAGCATCTACCTGGAACAGAGATGGTTAAGTGCCTTGCTCAAGGGCCCAAAAGCAGCATCCTAACGGACCTGGATATCAAAACCACAGCCTTGTGCCCAAAACCCAGCAGTCTAACCACTGAGCCCCCGCTGTCCACACTGTACCACCGCCACCACACTCTGGTGTCGAAAGCAGACACCAGAGTGAGGCTGGTGTGACAACAGTCAAATCCACCACTTTCCACATACCTCTTACAGTGCATCCTAAAATCACCCCCAGACAACCACTTGTGTAAAAATATCAGTGTAACAAACACTAGGTTAACTATTTCCAACATTAAGTAATGGCCTTTTAACACATGTCCTGAATACATGAGCCTCCATGTATTAAAGACCCTTCAACGTATTGCGCGGACAGCTGAGAGGATCATCAGCGTCTCTTTCTCCTCCGTCATGGACATTTACACTGCCCGCTGCATCCGCAAAGCAACCAGCATTGTGGATGACTCCACCCACCCTTCACACAGACTGTTCTCCCTCCTGCCATCAGGAAGAAGGTACCGCACCATCCGGTCCAACACGACCAGACTCTGCAACAGCTTCTTCCCCCAAGCCATCAGACTTCTCAACTCCAGAGACTGAACTGATGGTTTTTCTGTTCCATGCACACTGTCTCTCTCTCTCTCTCTCTCTCTCTCTCATTCACCAACCATTTACCCCCATTGCACACTGCATAATTTGCACACTACCCCTAGATTATCTATAGAATAGAAATAGAAATGACAATAAAACCCACTTGACTAGACTTAAATACCAGAAGGCCACACCCCAGACCGATTTTGGGCTCATTATTTTCCTTGGACATGTTTCCTGTACATTAAGTTTCTGGCCTGAATTTCTAATCTTTTAGATATAATATCTTTGAGTAACACTTCTTTCCCATTGGCTCCTGGCACCAACTGTTTGCAGAGAAGGCAGGTCCTTCAGCCACCGATACTCACTGTCAGTGTGTTGCCTGATGGCTACCTTCTCTGATGTGTAACAAAGACTAGGCTAACCCGTCCTCACATTAAGTAATGGCGTTTTCACACTGAATACACAAGTCTGCACCCAGGACTGATTCTGGCCTCATTTGAAGGAGGTGCTCATTACCCCTGGTTCGCTTTCACACAGAAGAAATCCACAAGGACCTTGGATCAATTGCGCAATTTCGAAGGTCACTTCTTCACATGCTTTTTTGCAAAAATAATAGGACCCGGGTTCATACGTTTATTGATTTTCCTCATTTTGTCTTGGATACATGGCATTTTTTCACCGTGCAGGAACATGGTGAATCCTGCAAACAAGGAGTTGTTCTCATAGGAGAATGTTTTAAGCCAAGCAGTCGATAAGTCGAAGCAGTCACGTGACAAAATTAACCAATCATGCAACCCCATAAGCGCCGCTTATGGGAGTGGATAATGCACAGTGGGTCGCACCAGAGTCCACTTAAAGTGAGCCCCAGACCACTGATTTCAGGAGGATCAGAGATCGGTTCTCTGGGCCACTCCCGGGCTCAAAAAACAGCTTTCACACCCCCAAAACTCTCAGAGTAAGCGTTACCAGGTCCGGAAAAAAAAACCCTAGTTTTTATGATTTGGTGGAAAGTGAAATGCTGTAAACATCCCTGTATTTGAATAAGGATAGGTGCACACCACTTAATTTTTTATGCTGGCTCACATTGTTTCATATGATAAAGATAAATATAAATAACACAGTCAGTGCTGTGCTGAGAATGGTCAAACACCCAAATAATATCTGGTCACCAGTCGGCCTACGGTATTCCACTGACAGACAAAGAGCGGGTATCAGCGGGTAGCTAATAAATTGTGCAGCAGCAGATTGGCCTACAGTCAGTACGTTTACAGCGGTATGTGTTCCTATTTTATTGGCAACTATGTGTATTGGGGGCCTTATGCAAATGCAGTGTGACATTAGCATGATGTCACAAGTGTTTTTTTGTTGATTTACATCTACTGGCAATTTTTAATTTGCATTTTGGGGATTTTTTTAAAGATATTTGCTGTATAACAGTGCTGGTGCTACAGCTTTCCCAGGCTTGCTCTAAACACTACACTGTAAAACCCACCTAATTTTAATAAACCATAACCCTAACTGATTGATTTAGTTATTTTAATAATTAGTTAATGTAATAATTACAAATTACATTACATTCATTTAAATTAATTGAATAATTTTTATTTCATTTTTATTATTTTATAATATTTGCTTACTTTCTTAAAGTGCAGTCATATTTATGTAAGATTACAATAATTATCTGTATATTAAACATACAGGTTATAATAAAAAGGCTATTGTCCATACTCACAGTGTAAGTGTTTGTCATCACAGGGTACATTTTATTGGTATAATATTTTGTACACTGTAAAATAGCCGAATATAAACCGCAAAATTGAAGCCAAATGTGCTCCCTCAATACACCTTCAATGTACCCTGGGGGAACAACCACACACACTGGCGATAAGTGAGGGGGAGGATACACCCAATATACAAATAGATGCCATGAGCCAATAGGAAAGATGTATTTTACTCGAAAATAGAAACTGCACTGATGCTGATGCTGAACACTGCTGTGCCTCTTTATGATTTGCACTCATCTGTAGGGTTGGTTTGTGCAGTAGGCAAGAATGGAGGGTCTTGTTCATACTTAATTTATTAATCAGTCATTAATCAGTATTAATTGGTCAGGGGTTAGTCATAACGGAAGTGACAGAAAGGAGCTTTTAGAAGGCCAAAAAACAGGCTTCGACCCTGGGTAGTCCAGCAAGTTCTCTAATCAACCTGGCAATGCTTCTTAAAAAAAAAACCTGTACATCAAATTTCTGGCCCAAATTTCTAATCTTTCAAATATAACCTTTTTGAGTAACACATCTTTCCCATTGGCTTCTGCCACGAACTGTTCGCACACAAGGCAGGTCCTCCAGCCCCTGATGCCCACTGTGGGTGTGTTGTCGTTCCCCCCGGGCTACCTTCTCTTAAGGGTTAATAGTGTTTTGCTAAAGGGCCCAACAGCAGCAGCTTAACAGACCTGAATATCAAAACCACACCCTTGTGACCATTAACCTGGCAGTCTAACCACTGAGCCACCGCTGCCCAGACTGTACCACCACCACTCACCGCTGTACTCTGGTGTCGAAAGCAGACTGATTGAGAAAAAGGCTTTCTTATCTCCTCTTGTGACAACAGTGAAATACCAAGGCTTGCTTTACTCCCCTACATGCACAGAGCAGCATGGGTTTACACTTGTATTCAATATTATTATCCTGTTTGGCAAATATATAAAAAGTAATATACACTATCAAATTTATTTTTTGCTAATCACAAGAACCCTATTATTAGCAAAATGTACAAACCTTCAGACAACAAGAGCAATTTAAATATCCCAACACATCTAATAGAACAAGTGTTTTCTCCAAATGCAGAACAAACTACCACTTTTAATGACGACTGCAGTCTCAGAATTACTCAAACCCTTTATCACAAGCGTCTATAGTACTCAGTAAAACCCTTCTGCTGTTCTGACCTGCTGTAAATATGATGCACAGCCAGACACCAGCTTCTGGCAGCAGCAGTCCTGAGGAATCTCAGCCCATTCCTCATGGCCAGTGTCCTCCAGTTTACTGATAGTCTTGAGTTTGCTGCTGCAGCAACCTCCTTCTTCAAATCCCACCAAAGATTTCCTACTGGGTTCAAGTCAGGCGACTGTGACAGCCACTCCAGAATCGTTCAGGACCAAGCCTTGGTGGACTTTTGGGTATGCTTGGGTCCAATGACTCACAAGCTTCAGCTTCCTCACAGAAGGCATGATGTTTCTCCAAGGATTTCCTGATACGTGATTGAATCCACCTTGCCTTCCTTCCACAGGCTGCAGGTTTTGTTCTATAGCAACATCTATAGCTTATTTATCTGGTTCTGAGCATATTGGGACTGACCTTTCTTGTGCTTTTGGGTCAGTAGAGGTCAGTAGAGGTCAGTAGAGGTGTACAAGTGCCTGCTGCCACCAAATCTTGCTCCAGGACTTTTGCAGTGGGCTTTTTTGACCATCTGCCACCTCAGGAATCTGGTGCAGTATTTCTAATTATCTGGTACAGTATTTCTAATTATTTCTAGCGTGGGGTATGAGTCGATAGTGACTAGGCATGATAATTAGCAAGATCTCACTTGTGTAATTTATCCCTCCTCAGCTCTCCTTCTCTACCATGCAAGAACGCACACACACACTGATCCGTTACATCTCCAAACATCACATCGCCTTCCCCTCACATAAGGTAGTAATAATAAATGCAACAGATGGACAAATTCATTTATGACTACATTCATTAGCATATAGATTTACTCTTGGAGATGATTAATCCCTTTTGTACCTTTATACTTATGTATACTAATGTTGTTTATTTTTTCTTTATTCTTTTTAAAATTAAGATAAAACTAAGGACAAATGGGTTAACCTATGTTTATGAAATTGTATTTCATACTTTTTAGGCTTTGATCCAGTAAAATGAATAACAGCCAGTTGCTTGCTCATTTTAAGAGACCTTTCACGTTGCATAACACACTATTGATATAGCTGTTTAAAAACACAAAATAAATTTGATAGTTGCATGTCCATACTATATAATATAGTAAAATATAGCATAATATACTGTATTAATAAAGTGCTACTACCATGCCTGTGCTGTGCTGAGAATAACAAACCACCCAAATGATATCTAGTAATATCTACAGTATTCTACTGATGGATGGATGGACTAGCAGGTAGCTGAAAAACTGAAAGTTTACAAAAGCACATGTACCTCTTATATTAAACATCAGGCCAGTCCCATGTGAAGAATTGCCATTTATTGCCATTATCCTTCTATATCTTCTAATTTCTTCACAAATCACAGCTTTAGAAGGCCAGGGTCAGAGCACAAGGTCATGCTACAGCACCCCCGGAACAGACAGGGTTAAGTGCCTTGCTCAAGGGCCCAACAGCAGCTTCTTAACAGCTCGGATATCAAACCCACAGCCTTGTGACCAAAACCCAGCAGTCTAACCACTGAGCCCCCGCTGTCCACACTGTACCACTCTTGTGACAGCAGTCAAATACCAAGGCTTACTTCACTTACACTAGATGTCCAAATGTTTGTGGACACCCCTTCTAATGCATGCATTCAGCTACCTTAGGCTGCACCCATTGCTGACACAGATGTGCAAAGTCCAGAAGCAGATGAGCATGAACCCTTTTGGCACCATGCTGTCTAATGCCAGGCGTGGGCTTAAAGGGTATAAAGCCCCCCAGCATTGAGCTGTAGAGGTGGGGTGGTGATTATCCAACATCCTGACCTCACTAACGTTCTTGTTGTTGAATGCAATCAAATTCTCACAGCTTGTTCCTCCAGGATTTAGCAGAAAGCCTTTTTCCCTGGACAGTAGAGACAGTTACTCCAACAAAAGCAGGAAAATCTCCTTTTTTAATACCCTTGATTTCAAAAGAGACAACGAATGAGCAGGTGTCCCAATACTTTTGTCCATTTAGTGTACCTTATTTCATAGAGATAGCCACAATCCATGTGACCCATAAACATAAACCACCCAGAGTGTTCAACATTCAGCTACTATCCGATCCTGCCTTATTAATAATACAGCAGCATCCTCAGGGCGCCACTCACTACTTTAGATTCAGTATTATTAGCATATTAGGAACGTATATATAAATATAAAGCTCTGCAACAGTGCTATAGTTCTCTGAAAGAGGTTGTGTACCACTTATTATCAGAATACAAAGACAGAACTGCTGGTTTTGATGAGGCAGTATTGGTTGCTGTGCTGTTTCTGACATTAAGAATAAAAAACGGGGACAATAAACTCATCCAATGGGGCATATTGCATTATTTATTAGCATGAAAAGCATGAAAGCCTTTCAACATACCAACAACATATTAAGTGAGAAAAAAGCTGGCTTTGAAAAGCTTGCAATGAGCATTGTTCAGTTTTCCCTGGAACCGTGTCAGATAACCTCAATATAAAGAAGAATAATACAGAGAGACAGAGACCTGTATTTATTCACCCTTATATTAATTACACTTATCATATACTGTAGATGCACTGTTACACGCCTTGTAGTCCACCTGCTGCTGCTCAATTCATCAGCCCCTCTCAATAGAACAGGACTATATGACCACCACTGACCCCATCATCATTTTGCTGATATGGGATGTGTGGATGCACTGGTATATTAAAAACACTGTGCACTTACTTCATAGGCCACTTTATCGGAAACCTTGTTGGTATCTCTTGACATTAGTTGGTGTTACCACCAATTTGCCAAATTTATATAATTATATAAGGCCGATACAGGCATGTTCTAATGGATCGGGTATCTGCAATTTCAATCCCAAACCAGTTCCGGGTCTTTTTTTTTTTAACCATGGTGTTCAGAGGCCATCTGGTCTCATCAAGGGGCCATTAACGCTGGAAGATAAAAAGTGCGGACGTTCTCAGAAGGTAAATAAAGGAGTTGAGGTTCTGCAGTGTGGAGCTATTTTACAGTGGAACCTAAAAACAGACCATAAAATCTGACCCCTTATGAAACCCTCACTGAAACCCCCGGGATCGCCTTGCTCTGTTTATAAACCAGCACTGAAGAACCCATTCAGAACCGAGTCGAGGCTAACGCTAATGCTAATACACTCACACGCGCTATAGAAACCCCAATCACACACACAGCACATTCAACCACTATAAACCAGCTATTACACACCAGTAGACCAACAACCACAGATACCAGTCCAGAGTGTGTCCCACCACCACACACTCTCACACACACACAGGAAGTGATCAGACTGCAGTGTTGTAAAGGAGCTGGGAGCTGATTGGTCAGGGAGGAGAGTCAGACTGGATTTTAAGATATTAAACACTATAAAACAGTGATTTTAAGAAAAGTCTCAACTAAACTAAATCAGTCAGTCCAGAAAATCTGATTATAGAAACTGAGATTTACTGAAGCCATTAATCAGCAGCTCGTCTGATCTAAACTGAGGGGCTGGATTATGTATTAATACACACACTAAGATCAGACTGGATTGGTATCGGCTAATACTCATCATTAGGAGACTTGCACCGGGACGTCCCTGTTACATAGATAGCTCTGCATCAACACTAAAAAGATGAAACTGTTGTATTTTTAGATGCCGTATTGGTTGCTGTGCTGTTTCTGGCATCAAGCCTAAAAATATGAACTCATCCCATGGGGCATACTGCATCATTCCTAAGCAAATGCACGATGATCTACCAACATACAAACAAAACATTAGGCTGGCTTTGAAAAGCTTGGAATGAGCATTGTTCAGTTTTCCCTGGAACCGTGTCAGATAACCGCAATAAGAGGAATAACACAGAGAGATGAGGAAGGGGAAAAAAACGGCAGCATTTCATGTGGCGCCACCGCCACCGTGTCCCACGAGTGAGGCTTTCATCCGTTATGTCAAACGTGGAAACGCTGGAAGAGAAGTCATGCTGTGCAACACTCGCCCTGAAGCGAAGGCTTTCTGTCTCACACACAGGCAAAGTCAATAGCAGCGGGGAAGTGCTTTCCAGTCAGAACTTACAGCTCGCCTATATTTGCTCCACACACTTGAAGCGCTTCATTTGTCAAAAACAGACACACACACACGTGTTGCGGAGAATTGAACTGTCTCTCGTGCTTGCCGGAGTGTGAGGATCTTAATATCCTTGCCTGAATTCCCACACCAGGTGACACACTCGCTAGCACGTTAACACAGTGTCATTAGCTGTGACATTGTTGTTGATGTTGCCGTCAGCCAGTTCTAATGTGCAGGATCTGAGCACGAGGCCTACCGACAGCTGGCTCCAGGACCTGTCAGCACTGAGTAGAATTGTCAACGCTTGTGCGATACAAGCACAATGCAAAAACCTCCACCGTTCACCATCATCTAACGTTCACGTCAAAGCTCAGGGTCCTGCTCAGGTGCTCCTCTCAAATGCAACCCTCCAGAGATTATCTCACAGCTCATCTCACAGTCATAATACAGTAGAAAGGCTACATACAGTAGCTCAGATAACCACTCTGTGCGATTGCGGTGAGCAGAAAAGCATCGGCACGTCCAGCCTTGATGGAGGAGGATGGGCTGCAACAGCAGAAGACCACGTCAGGTTCCACTTCTTTCAGCCAAGAACACAAAGCTGAGGCTGCAGTGGCTCTAGCACAGGCTCACCAACACTGGACTGTTAGAGAAGATCTGCTGGTCTGCTGAGGAACACAGGTGGTAGAGTCAGAATGTACCAGCAACCACATGAATCCCAGGCATGGACCCAACCTGCATTGGTGCTGTGGTGGTGGGAGGAATGTCGAGGTTTCCTTGGCACACTTTGGGCCACTAATATCCGCTAACACGTGGATTGGTGTGGTGCAACAGATAACACCACTACCTGCCAGTGAGCTACCACACCATGTGGGAGACTGGGGTTCAATTCCCGGTCTGGGTGACTGGGTGCTGCTCTACACCAATAAGAATCCTTGGGCAAACTCCTAACACTACATTGGCCCACCTCTGTGATACAAGTAGGATAAGAGCGTCAGCTAAGCGCCAAAAATGAATGACTGAACTAATACCAACCAATCATCGATCGAAGGCCACAGACTGGAATTCCCAGTCACCAGATCATATCAGCATGGACCAGAATCTCAAAGGAAGGTTTGCAATATCTTGTGCAATCCCTGCCTTGTTTGTAGTATTCTTAATAAATTGCATCAATAGGAAATATTACCCAATGTCTCTGTCTTGCCCTCGTGCCCCTGTGTTTTGGTCTGTAGCACATGGCTCTGTTTTCTCGAACCTTCTCGAGCCTCAGCATTGTCGAGGTTCTTTGTTCTGGTCTCTGTGTTTTGTTATATTGTATTCATTTTGGCAATATGTAAATACAGTAAATACAATCTTTACAGTAAAAACAACTGAATTCTTTTATTTGTAACAAATACGAACAAACGAGGATCTGGAAATCAGACAGCCAGCACATCATCACACCCAGAACATCATATAATTCATAAAATCAGATAAATGCCAAAATAGACAATCAACTAAGTATATTTTTAGCTATTTTAATTAAGCTAAATTTTGGACAAAAGTATTGGGACACCTGCTTAATCATTGTTTCTTCTGAAATCACAGGTTTAAAAAAAGTGTATCCAGCTATCCATCTCTACTGTCCAGGGAAAAAGGCTTTCTAGTAGATTTTGGAGGAGCATTGCTGTGAGGATTTGATTGCATTAAGTGTTAAGTACTAGTGAGGTCAGGATGTCAGGATCAACGTTTTGGCAGCTTTTTTATTTTTACTTGTTTGCATGTATCACCAGTGGTGCAGAGACAGACAGTCTAGTTCCAGTCTTAAAGGTTCCAGGAGAACATTTAAGAACCTGCAGATCTCTTTGTCTTCAACTAAGGTCAGCGTTAACTCATGTTTCACACACACACACACACACACACACACACACACACACACGAATTGGGGAAGTGAGAAAACACACCCAGAGCACTGGGCAGCCACCTCAGCGCCTGGGGAGCAGTTGGGGTTTGGTGCCTTGCTCAAGGGCGCCGCAGCCGTGAACGTTGATGGAGGAGAAAGCGCCTTTCCTTCCCCACACCTCCTCTTCCTGCTGGCACAGGGGATTGCACAAGCCTTACAGTCCCAGGCCCACTTCTCGAACCTTTAGGCCACAGCGTGTGAAATATCTAGCATATGAAATACCCTGTGACAATTAGGGGGACGACTGGTCAACCAACTCACTCACACAACATTAGATTAATAATTCTATTCTTAATTTTATGGATTTATTTTTGTTGTTTATTGCAGAGCAATGTGACTTGTCAGCATGCAGAACCCCCTGCTGCTTCACTGCAAGACTAAGCAATAATTGTAGATTCAAGCGATTACCATTTGCTAACTGTTCAAACATGCAATCTGCAGACATCCCACCCTGAAAACTTCTCAATGCAATGTAAAAAAGAACTGTATGGACAAAAGTATTGGGACACACCTCTTAATTCTTGAATTCGGGTGTCTGATTCAGTCCTATTGCCACAGGTGTATAAAATCAAGCCTCTAGCCCTGCAGTCGGCCTTTCTTCCACACACCAGTGAAAGAACGGGAGGTTCTACAGAGCTCACTGAACTCCAGCGTGGTTCTGTATGTAATAGGAGACACCGCTGCACCAACAACAACAGCAAGTCAGCTGGTAAAATTTAGACCTTCCCTCCTAGATCTTCCTCCATCAGCTGTGAGTGGTATTATTATTGAACAGTGGAAGAGTTTAGGAGGAACAGCTCACAGAGAGCAGCTCAGTGTCCACCGAGTGTCAGTCAGACCACGTAAAGTTACAGAGCGGGGTCAGGGCCAAGTGCTGAGCTCAGAGCAGAGTGCAGAAAAGCCTCCAACTGACTCAATAACTGCAGAGCTCCAGACCTGCTGCTGCTGGTAGAGCTTAGAGCAAAGAGGGACCAGCTCCATATTAATGTCTATTGGTTTAGAATGGGATGTCATAAAAGCTCCTGTCCACAACCATCCTCTATATCACACAATGTGCTTTCTTTTACAGAAAGGAAGAAATCTGTACTTATGGAAGCCCATTTAATTTTTTTTTTTTATTCCAAGTCATTTTGGAGCATTTTTATTGGTCAGTTCATCCTGACATATTGGCACAATATAAAGTATTTTAGTATATTTGCTGACCATGTGCATCCCTTAATGACCACAGTTTGCCATCTTCTACTGGCTGCCTCCAGCATGATGATGCTCCATCTCACAAAGCAGAAGCCTCTGAAACTGGCTTCATGGACCTGACAATGATCTTATAATTAATTAATTCAATCAGACAAATGTCTTTAGACTTTCACCTAAGTATGTTTTGACTCCACTTGTAATGGAGTAACATTTTGAGATTTTGGACAAAAGTATTGGGACACCCGCTCATCCATTGTTTCTTCCAAAATCAATGGAATTAAAAAAAGAGCTGATCCTGCTTTTGTTGGAGTAATTGTCTTTACTGCCCAGGGAAGAGGAGGCTTCTACTAGAGTTTGGAGGAGCATTGCTGAGGATTCGATTGCATTCTGTGATGATTGCAAGTGAGATCAGGATGTCAGGGTCATCTTTTGGAAAACGTTCTTCTCTTTTTTTTTTTTCCTGTTATTACCTTTGTTTGCATGTATTCCCAATGGTGCAGATACATGGAAAGGTTCCAGGAGAACATTTAAGAACCTGCCGAACTCCATAGTAAGAAAGGGACTGGGAGAAGTGTCATTGTTGAGAGAACAGTAAGGCATCACACCAAAAACACTGTAAATCAAAAGACCGGGAATGCATGTATCTCTCTTACACATACACACTGCCAGATTTAAATTAGCTCAAAAAGTGAACAGATACAAGGTTTTTGTCCCGATAGCAACAATATGTATGTATATATATATATATATATATATATATATATATATATATATATATATATATATATATGTGTGGTGTGTGTGTGTATGTGTTTGTGTGTGTGTGTGTGTGTGTGTGTGTGTGTGTGTGTATATATATGTCATATATGTCATGATCATATATATATATGATTTTGGAAGAAACAATGGATAAGCAGGTGTCCCAATACATTTGTCCAAAATCAAAATGTTACTCCATTAAAAGTGGAGCCAAAACATACTTAGGTGCAAGTCTAAAGGCATTTGTCTGATAGAATGAATTAATTATAAGATCATATATATATATATATATATATATATATATATATATATATATATATATATATATATATATATATATTCCCCCCTCAGATGATCTTTTGTCTAATATTTAGCAGAGAGTTTCTTACAGGGGACCCTCTTGATTCTCAATATTTAGTATTCTTTCTGTATATTCGGTTTATGTATGGATATTTAGTATATTTAAATATATAATTATATAATTGAATATTTAGTTCTGTTTATTGCATCTTCACGAATGTTTCACATGCAAATAACAAATAAACCTAAACCTTTCTCTCACAATAAAATAGGGAACGTAGGTATACGGAACTCAGTCGGTACAGGCAGGGTTTCAGCACGGACGCTTCTTGATGTGGAGCAGTATGTCTGTGGAGGAGGACTTCTGATATTTAGACAAATTCTGTAAAAGATTAAAAAAATAAACCTTTAAAACACGTTTTAAAATGAAGTTCAGATCTCAGTCTTGCATAAAGATGCGGTTTAAAACGGTTAGAAATGCGTCCTACGTTTGAAAAGGGTGAGATCTGCAGTGAGTACAGGTTCACGTCAATATTCGTGTTTTTAGGAAAAATAATTTCTTAAAAATGACTCGTAAAAATTAAATACCCACACTTATTTTAAATAAATGTATATAAGTGATATCATTTTATAATAACAGTTTATTTAAGCGTTATTTAGGCAAAAAAAATATGTTGATAGTTATCAATATTAGCTATATAATCATTAGCAGATGCTTCAGTTTCAACTACTAACCATGTATTTACTGACTTATCATTTTTTATATTTTTCAGCAAAGAAAAAAACTTGTTATTAATGTTTTGATAGTTATTTGATACGCCATGGTTGTAGCTCTTAATTATTTTCAATGGCTTGTATGGACATATTTAAATACTTAAATATTTTAGGTCATATATTATTAAATGTTTCTGTATTCAAAGTAATATCTAATTCATTTTAGTATTTAAAGTATAATTATATAATATAACACCATGTGTCAAACTTTCTTCGAACCTTAAACTTCCTCTCCAGCAGATCATGGCTTGCATTTGGAGAGACGTGGAGACAGTGCTGCCAGCCACCAAGCCAGAGTTCCCCCTCCTGTTCAGTGAAGTAGTTGGCCCAAGTGTTCTGGTCCTGTTAGAACTGAGCAGAGAGCAGCTGTACAGCTCCTTAGATCCCCCTGCCTGTGTTGACAACGCCCAGGTCATCATAGACTACTCCTGGGAGAAGCTCAACACAGGAACCTGGAGAGATGTGGATAAGGAGTGGAGGAGGGTTTACTCCTATGGCTGTCTGTTTAAGGCTGTTGGGATGTGCCACGGAGAGCCAGCTCAAGCTACGGTCCAAGAGGCCATAAAGACATGTGATCTGGGTTTGCTGATGGGCGCCTCCATCCTGGACAATATCCTGCAGAGACTTGTGGCCGTGTTGAAAAAGAAGATGCAGCTTCCCAGGAATGTGGAGGAGCGTGACCAACCCTGTCTGAAGGTGAACCCATACCCTTGCTGGTTAAGCAGCTGAGCTCTTATTATTTTTACTTTAATGGTTGACCATCATGATGAACTTGACCAGGCTGGTCATTCTGGTGGGCCACTGGAGTCAGGCTGGTCATGCTGTTCAATCAGCTCAGGACCAGCTTTGTCTCATAGCTGGTTTCTGATGGTCCAAGCTGGACTTAGGTGGTCAAGGTGTTTAAAAAGCTGGTCATCCAGGCAGAAACATACCCAATGCTGGTAAGACGACTGGTTAAACTGGTTAACTAGCTTAGCTCTGAACCAGTATAGGGTATGTTTGCATATTAGTTTGTTTGATGGTTTAGCTGGTTGATTAGCATGACCAGCTTGACGAAGATAGTCATACTGGTTGACCAGTTGGTCATGCAGGTAGACCAGCCAAACCAGGCCTTCACAATTCCAGTCTTGTAAGGCCAGTCTCCAGCCAAGTCTAGTAGGTGCCCTACTCAGACACACCCACTTTGCCTGGAAAATTACTGATGGCTTGAATCAGGAGACTTTGCAGGAGGCTGGCCCTCCAGGCTTGGAATTGTGCACCCCTGAGCTGAACCATGCCCCATGCTGGTCAAGGGCTAAGCTCATCAACCAGCTTAACCAGTCTGAGCTGGCCAGGCCGGTGTTTCAGCAGGGTAGTGATTCGGCTGTATCGGTTAAGGAAAACAATTGAATCGACTCTCTGATCACAGCAAAATTCTCAGGCTCTTTTCAGTTGTAAAGCATGTATTGGCACATTGTTTTGTTTTTGGCTGGATGATCAACTACTATATAATTAATGACAGACACATATTTTCAGCAAATATATTAATCATTTTGAATCATACAAAAAAATAGATATTTTTTGGTAAAATAATAGAAACATAAAATAATATTAAAATAATATTTATAATAACAGACCTTGTTTAAGCATTATCTAATAGTTTGTTAATGACTTAACAGTTATATAATTGTTACATAAGAATTAGGAAATACTTCCATTTCAGTTATATATTTATATTATATCAATAAAATTTAAGTCTTACCATTTCTATTATTTTTAATTATTATTATTATACTCATAATTACTGTAGTTTTGGATAAAACTATTAAAATACTTTTATTCATAGTTTATTCATGTATTATTATTGACTTTATATAACTCTATATGAAGTTACTCATGTTAACGTGTGTAAATTTTAATTGGAATGGAATAATTTATTTATGCATATGTAATAACTGTATAATAACCTAATTAAAGACAGGCAGTAAACTGTTAATAATTGGTAAGTTGTTATTTATTAAGGCTTGTTATTATAAAGTGTTACCCAGGGGTCTGATGATGGATGAATGATGTCCTTAAGACTTATAATGAGGAAAAAATCAGTGTGATGTTATTAGTTCACTTCCCACCAACGCAAAAACCTCATACCATGCCAAAATCTTTTTTTTTTTTTGTACAAATTTATAAAATGATTCTATGTTCTGTTACTGTCAGTCTGAAATGTAGCTTACCGCCGCAGACTTCTACCTGCTGTGTCTACAGAAACTCAAGAAGGATCGCACGCCAGAGCCCAGAATCGATGCTGCTGTGTCCGTACCGAGGGTAAAGTGTCCGGCTCTGGAAACGTTCCGATCGGGATTTCTGGAGCCTCAGAAGCCGGTCATACTAGAGGGGATAATTGACCACTGGCCTGCATTTAGAGAGCATCCATGGAGGTACTGTTCCACTTAGATTAAGAACACCTTGCCGTATTTCACCACTTTTTTTTTTAGGAGTTTAACTGTCCTGAAATGGTCCATCTGTCCTTGCCTGCTTGTGCTCCCTCTGCAAGCATAGACTACCTGCGTGCAGTGGCAGGCTGCCGGACTGTTCCCGTTGAGCTGGGATCTAGGTACACTGATGAAGAGTGGTCACAGAAGCTCATTACCGTGAACGAGTTCATTGACCGCTACATTATAGACAAAGTAAGATTTAGATCTTTCATATTTGCTGTAATTGTGGTTATACTATACACTGCTGTGCAGACCTTCTAAGTTTGGGTATTATTTAGAGTTCTCCTCATATCAACACCTGGTTTGATGGTAAATCAGGGCTTAATGATGGTAAATCAGGTGAGCTGCTGCTGCTGCTGCTGATGATGATGATGCTGATGATGGAGTTGGACACATCCTCCACGCTGTGCTGGCTGTACTGGGAGTAGGGCGTCCAGGAGAAACCTAGAGGAACCGAGCTCTGTTCTTCAGACTAACTAAGACAAGATCTCACTACTTTCTTCTTTTTACTGGATTTCTGTTCTGATGAGATCTGGAGCTTCTACTGTAAATGTCATGTCATTACTGTACAATGCCAGTCAGGCTGCTTCTGAACTTGTGTAATTTTGTGTTTACAGGGGGAAGGTGGTATGGGATATTTGGCTCAGCACCAGTTATTTGATCAGGTACTGTTCAGTTCTGCTGTGTTCTTCAATTCGGTCATAGTGATATAGGACAATGCTGGCTCAGTTGGAGTGCTGGGTTACTGATCACAGGGTGGAAGGTTGGGTACTCAGGCTCTTAAGCAAGGGCCCTTACCTCCCCTGATCCAGGGGTGCTGGAGCATGGCTGACCCTGTAATCTGACGCCAGCTTTCCTTGTACTGTAAAGACACATTTATACATCATAAATCTAGTGGATAACACCACTACCTGCCAGTGAGCTACCACACCATGTGGGAGACTGGGGTTTGAGTCCCGGTCTGGGTGACTATGGTGTGCTACACTAATAAGAGCCCTTGGGCAAGACTCCTAACACTACATTGGTCCACCTCTGTAATATGAGTGACCTTGTAAGTCGCTCTGGATAAGAGTTGCCATAAATGTAAATGTAACAAAAACAAATTGGATTGAATCCATGCAGATGATTTAGAATCGCTGTGGTCTGCTCCGTTTTTTTCTGTAAGTGTGTTCTTCAGAAAGCACTAAAGCACTGAGGAACCGTCTTCCTGACAAAGCCAAGCTCGCTTAGGGTTATAAAAAGTAACACAGCAGTTTTCATTCTTCCAGGTGCCGGAGCTGAAAGAAGACATCCGTATCCCTGACTACTGTTGTCTAGGAGAGGGAGACGAGGATGACATTACGATTAATGCATGGTTTGGGCCAGACGGGACTGTCTCTCCTCTTCATCAGGATCCGCAGCAAAACTTTCTAGCTCAGGTGAGACGGTGGTGACAGAAGCAGACTTGGAGAGAGCTTTGGCAGGTGTTGTGTAGTGTAGTGTAGTGTAGTGTGTTCTCCTATGATCACCTGACTTCTTTCCTTGAACAACAGGTAGTCGGGAGGAAATACATCCGCCTGTACAGTCCAGAGCAGACGGAATGTCTGTATCCGCATCCGTCTCAGCTCCTGCACAACACCAGTCAGGTACCAGATGTCGGTCCTCTACCACTAATAGTTCTTGAATCAGTGTTGCCAACTCCTCAGTAAGGAAAGTAGCTATTGGCTGCCCTTACAGTCGCTAAATGACATCATCTCCTAATTTGCATAATCGCCTAAATATGTTAGAACTACAAATGAACTAATAATTTTCACGTTAATTGCATAAATCAGTTTTGTCCCGTGTTGTTAAATGAATGCAGTGATTGATTTTCATGTCACTCTGAAGACGCGTTTATATTTACATCCCGTTCTGTAAATAGGGGGCGGGGTCAGCGGCGGCTTTGGGCATGCACAGTTTATTTGCAGTGTGGATGTGGAGCAGTGTGGGTCTGCTCTGACTGTGAGACCGAGCACCAGGAGTGTTGTGGGACGCGGCTCGCAGCCGCACCCACTCTGAGCACCTCAGAGTCTCAAATTAGTCTTTTTTTTTTTCCTTTTTTTTTTTATTAGTTATTAGAGCGAAGTTGGCAACACTGTCTTCCATAGCTTTCAGCACACTGCACCAGTCATAATGTGCTCAGCTTATCGTGGAAGCACATGCTCCTTATCCACCTCATTTTCACTAAACAGTGTGAGGCCATGTTTTGCTTACTTTGTGCTAGACTTTCCAGAGTCTGATGGAGAACAACCACAGTGACAATAAGCATACAAGACATGCAGTGTGCCTCCAGGAACAGCGTCAAGAAACACTGCTCTAAATAATGTTAAGTAGCACTTGGGTTAGCACAGCTCGCCACTTTGTGGTCCTTCTTTTTTTTTTTTTTTTTTTTTAAATACGATATTATCATAAACCATCAAAAACTCAATAGCCGGAAATTCTAACACGAAGGAGGGAGAAAGAAACTCTTGACAGTGAGCATGGTTTTTAGTAGGGATGCACTGATCTGGCTTTTAGTTTCAATACAAATACCGATACATAAACTTTGCATATTGGACGATATGCGATACAGATCCGATACCACTGTTGAATTAATAAACGTATACCTCACTATGTGGGAGAGACTTAAGGCATCAGAATTTGACACGAACAGTAATCAATCTTATTTTTAAATATTTTCAGTACTTCATAATAAAATCTAGCAGCTGAACCTGAGAATAAATAAGTAACTTGGTCAAAAATACAAGCAGTAATCAAACATTGCAAACATGTAAACATTTAGTTCAGTCTCACACCAACCAATTAAAGTGAAAGGATCGGTTCCATGGATCGGCCTAATTATCCGATACCCGATCCAGCTAATTTTGTTCATATCGGGACCGATATCCGATCCTAATATCGGATTGGTGCATCTCTAGTTATTAGCCACCTCCAGCTGGTACCTTCACAGCAAATTCATAACTCTGGATGGTCTTCACTGTTAACGCTACAAATGAAACTGTCAGTACTGAGGAGGACAATAATGATGGTGGTGATGATGATGATGATGATGATGGTCTGGTCTGCCCTGTTCAGGTTGATGTGGAGAATCCAGATATGGTGCAGTTCCCAGACTTTGTGAAAGCCTCTTATCAGGAGTGTGTGCTGCAGCCTGGAGACGTCCTGTTCATTCCCAAGCAGCACTGGCATTATGTGCGCTCCTTAGAGCTCAGCTTCTCTGTTAGCTTTTGGTGGTCTTGACAATGTGCTTCTACAAACAGTCCAGTGTTCAGCTGTGGATTGATAAATATTGGAAGTGCCAACTTTGATGATCTCTTCTGGAGTGTTTTTTCCTTCAGACAGTTTTGCAGTTTGCATCAAAGCCAAAAACTATTTCGAGTTTTTTTTAAACCATACAAAAATGGCATCATCCTGTAAAACTCATGTAAAATTGAAAAGTAAACTTTTACAAAATAAAGAAGAAATAACTGTATGCTAAAATTAAACAAAACTCAGTGCTCTAACAGTAACATTCACCTTGATCAGTGTTTTTTCATTTAGGTGAGAGCAGGCTGGGTGACAATAAACCAGGTCAGAGTGCCAGAGCGCAAAATTGGAAATACTATTGGCACCGTACCTGAGAGCTGCAGCGTTGCATTTTACACGTCTTACCATCTACATCAAAGTAGTTAACATTTGATGCCGCATTGAAATGTTGGATAGAATGGTAATTAACTGGGTAGGGTCTATACTTTGATGGAGGCAGACTGAAAATACACCAATGAACCCTTATTGGTTGTGTGTGTGTATATAATTATAGTTATTTATATATAAAATTATACATACATACATACACACACATATATATATATATATATATAACACACAATTTTATTTATTTATTTATTTATTTTTACACCGGTAGATCGGTAGATGAGCAATATGGCATAATGACTTTGCTGACTGGTCGTAGGTTTTAGGCTCCTAATAGCTATAAACCAGTAGGCTGACCTTTCTGAATTAGTATTTCCCACCAGTCAAATTAGAGAGGCTGCTTTCACAAAGAAGGGCCAGCTGTGCTGCTCTCATCCATAGCGTTAGAAAACCAACAGTTCTCACAGCATATTTTTCATGTCATGCCTTGCCTCTTGCAAGCGCTGTGAAAAATTCTCTATTTTACTCCGGAGAATATCCAGACTTGATTTTCTAGATTTCATATGTGGGAATGACTCACATTACCTCATCCAATAATAGAAGATATCAAACAACACTTTTGAAAACTGACCTTTTTACTTTGAAGTTTTCTCAATCACTGATACAAAAAACAATAAAAATATATAAATTACTGTAGAAAAGTAAATAAAAAAAAAATGTACTTCTGGTCTATTGGAGGTGGAGGTCAGGGAGAACTTTAAAAGTATGTTAACCTTCCACACGATATTCCAATTGTCTCTGCATTACCTTTCACTTCAAGCATCTCCCGCTGCTGAATCACATGACCTCATTTAAATGATTTTATATATCAAAATAAACAAAGCTAATCCTGACGTTTCTGTATAAGGCTGCTGGCTCTTTCTGTACAATAAATTTCGGTGTATTCTAAGAACATTTCTTGATGTTTCATCACTCCCAGAGTCTGATTGCAAGGTTGTAGCCTGTAGCTAAATACCTCAACACTAAGACCTTCTAGAGCGGCGTGTGGAAGAAGTGGAAGGTGTGGGAGCAGGCGCTGCAGAAGAAGACTGGCTTTGTGAGCCCTCTGACTGGGACTGACGAATTTCTGAGGAGGGAGGAAAAAAACATGAGAACACAATTTCATAATGCATGTTTTCATGGCCTTGTACTGAATGCTACCGCCGCTGTAGCTCACAAATAATCAAGCTGGTGCAACTGTAATACACACATGTTGACCCTAGGCTCATTTTTGAGCTTCAATTTTCAGACCTATTATTTAGTAACCACCATGAAGTACTAGGTATGTATTACAACACATTTCAAATAGTACCAACTACTACGAATCACGAAGCATTCACTATTGAATCATTCAGCATTCACTATTGAATCATTCAGCATTCACTATTGAATCATTCAGCATCCACTACTGAATCATTCAGCATCCACTACTGAATCATTCAGCATCCACTATTGTGATTGAACTTATGATGAACTTTTGTTGTTTGAGAGTTGAAGGGGTTAATGTTCCTTACCTGGAATCTCATGAGCCCAAAAGTCATTGCATGAAGGGCAGTGAGGGTCATTGCGTCCTTTAAAATATCTGGCAACACAAGGCAGGTGCATCTTGATGCCACAGGCTGGGTTTTCACAGATTTGGCTCTAAAGACAGGAAGACATTTACATTTACAAAGGCATTTGTCTGAATTACATAGGAATCATGTTACACAGGTAGGAAAAGGTAGAGTTGGGTGTCTTGCCCAAGGACTTGCGTATTAGTGTACTTGCCTGGCTATTGAACTGATCTCCTAGTCTGGCACACAGTCTGTGTTGTTACCCAAAACACTAAACGATAATAATCTGTATTCTGTAGTCTGTACTGTCATTATAACTGTAGTCATTTTCACAGGTGACGTGAAAGCAGGGCCTGTGCCAATGGGGCACTGGAGGGGGTATTTTCCCCCATCTACCACTGGGTCAGAACCTCTCCAAGGGCAAGTGGTCCTCTAACCACTCTAGATATGCTGAACCACCACTTTTTTTCGCAAATCATTTTGGAGCATTTGTATTAGTCCATTTATCAATTTTGAGACAATGTGAAGAACAACTGCAAGATTAAATTTATGTCAAAAGGTGAAAAATGGCAAAACATGGAGATACAAGGTTGTCAGAAGGATCCCATGACCAAAACAAAGCAGTACAGAGGTACAGGACGTGTGCACAGGTAAGATTAAGGTGATTAAGGGCTTTTGTAGATGAAGCTCAGCTCTTAGAGAGGCCCTTATTACCTGGATGGCGACGTTCTGGCAAACATGGCACACTTTGATGAGGTCTTGGTAAATCAAGCGCATGTACTGCTCCATCTCGATGATGCAGCGAGTGCTCAGGGTGTAAACACCTTGTTTCTAGGAAAAAGGTAGAAAGAGATATAGGAGACAAATACACTATATGGACAAGGACATTGGATGATCACCACCCCACCTCACCCCAACTCATCCCAAAAGTATTGAATGGAGCACCACTATCATTCCAGAGAACACAGTTCTTCCACTGCTCCACAGATCAATGCTGGGGGGGCTTTATACCCCTGTAGCCCACGCCTGGTATAAGGCAGCATGGTGCCAATAGGTTCATGTTGATCTGCTCTGGATAGTCCTATTCGAGGGATCAATTACTGGACATAACAGGTTGTTGTCCATTGTTCTGGGCTCCTTTCAGATTCTTTCCAAGCTGTAAGGCACAGTTTTGTATTTAGAGCAAATATCCCCACACTCATAATAATAAAGCTTCTACGAAATGTTCTTTGAACAATGCCATAAACCAGGAGTGGGCAATTCCAGTCCTGGGGGGCAGATTCCTGCATAGTTTTGTGCTTTTCCACACCTGATTTACCTCACCTGTTAATTACCAGGTTTGGTATCTGTTAGAACAGGGAAATCAAACTGTGCTGGACCCCGGCCCCCTTGCCCACCCCTGCCATAGAGGAAGCATTATTATTATTATTATTATTATTATTATTATCTATTTAGACGAGCGTCCAGGCTTTTTCTGTCCTGCACTGAAGTGGTGGAATGAACTTCCCCTGGGTGTCCGAACAGCAGAGTCCAACACTCGCTGTCCTCAAACCCAGACTGAAGACCCTCCTCTTCCCAAAGTACTTGGGTGAATAGCAGAGTGGTCACCTTACTGACTGGTGTTTAGTAGAGTCTAAGATTAGAGGATCTTTGTATTATTAGTCTATTCAAACTAGCTGAGGTTTTTCTTGGGTAAATAGCAAAGCACTTTTGTAAGTCGCTCTGGAGAAGAGCGTCTGCTGAATGCCTTAAATGTAAATGTAAATGTTCTCTACTCATTGAAAGGTTCTTGAAAGGTTTTTCAAACGGTTCTGTGTGGAACCAAAGTGGTGGTGGTTCTAGGACACTGCTTAGAGAACCATTTGTAGCACCTTTATGTACATATACCTTTATTAACATGAGCATCTTCCTCCATACAACAGCCTTGCAAAATTGACAGCTTCAGGCACAGTAAGTACGCCACTGAAATATCTCGACATGGTTTGGAGGGAAACTCTTAAGTGCCTGATTCCACAAAACAGTCTTGCAAATGTTTACACAAGAATATCATCAGCTAACATCATCTGCATGTTAAAAACATAATTTAAAAAGAAAGAAATCTATACCTCATTTAACCATTTGTCCTGAACAAACTTATTCAGCACAAGCTCGGTCTCTTTCTTCTTCAATTTCTTTGTCTGGAGACTGTCGGCACAATTCAGGACATCGGTGGAGGAGGCAGCACCATTCTCTGAATCTACAATGAGATCCATCTATAGAAAAAAAAAGGGGGGGGGGGGACAGATCATATGAAAAAGAACTTGTGCATTAGTGAGGGCGTGTTTAATCTGAGGGTGTACTCACACTAGGCCCGGTTGATTTGTACTGTGTCCCCTTCCCTCCCCACTCCCACGTTGGCCTGCGCTTACATTATACTTAACGGTCCTGGCTCGAGCACGCTTACGTTATCAAGATGCAGGCTTTTGTGTTGGGGAAAAGGGTCGCTAGTCTGTTTTTCGCCTGCCTGATTTAGTATGCTCATGCACCAAGAGACACCCTGTACAAATCCTGAAAACTGTGTTGCCTGAAAATCTCTGATAATGTGATCTGAATGATGCCAGAATATTTTGTTATTAAATTAAAATGTTAATAATTTCACAATGTAAAATATTCTAATTAATTAATTCATTGAATTAATTAATTAATAAATTCTAATTTCTTCTGAATAAATAAATTTTACTTAACTGCTGCTAAAACGTCCACAATTTTAAAGACGCTGCCTTTTGTTCAAAATGCATGTTCAAACCATCAGACCTTTTCTTCAGTCTATTTATTAATAATAATACAACTACTAACAACAGCACTGCTGCTATTACTCCTCCTCCTCCTCCTCCTCCTAATATTATTATTATTATTATTATTATTATAATTATTGTCACTTTTTGTGCTTCTGCAATTTTGGGAACCTCTATGCATATACTTTTATTTATACACTATAAGTACATTGTTGCATATGACACTTTACTTCTGATGTCAGGGACCTCTATATCTATTTATAAACAAACACTTAAACTCTTACATTCCTACAAATGAGTAAATTTCCATTTCTATGCTTCGTGTTATTTAATGTTTATTTGATACAAGAAGATTTTACAGAGGCAGCATCACTAACGTCATGCTCGGGTCCTGTGCTCAGGCAGTTACCAAACACACTTGATGCATACCGTGCCCGGGTCCATCTCTTCGAGCAGGCCAGGGCACTGATCAGTGTATCAGTACAGAGTATCAACTAGAGTGAGTGCACCATAAAGGCTTGTAAGATATATATAATATAATATTTCATTCCTTAATCTGCTGATTTAACAGAATATCAGTCAACAAGCAAAAGCTATGCAGAAAAGGATTTACCGTTTTCCTGAATAGTTCCAACTCGTTATCAGCATAATCAGAGGACATTCTTGTTATGTCCGTTTCAGCTGTGTTCACCTGAAGGGAAAAATCCAGAGCATCAGGCATCTATTAAAGCTGACACACACAGCTCAACTAAACAACACTACATTACACTACTCACCAAGGCGTAGTACTGTACTCCATCCTCTTCTGACATGCCCTTCCTG